>NW_006773710.1:580222-585857 GCF_000442215.2 Lipotes vexillifer | reverse complement strand
CGGGTGTGTTTGGGGGGTCGACCCCCCCCCTGCCAATGCAGGGGACACACGTTCGTGCCCCGGTCCGGGAAAATTCCACATGCCGTGGAGCGGCTGGGCCCGTGAGCCGTGGCCGCTGAGCCTGCGCGTCCGGAGCCTGGGCTCCGCAACAGGGAGAGGCCACAGCAGGGAGAGGCCCGCGTACCGCCCCCCCACCCCCCCAAAAAAAATGCTTCGACGGGGAAACTGTTCCTCTGACAAAGCCCACTGCAACATCCTTGTCTGTAGCTGCCTGCCCCCTCCTCCCCTCTACGGATGGGCATCCTGCCCCTGTGTACCTTCCCTCTCGCAGCTGCGATTTCTCCAGCCCTCCTGATTGAGTCAAATAAACATATAAGCATGCTCTGGAATCCACCTTCCTCTCATCATGCTTTTCTATTCCCAACATCCTTGCCCTGTTTCTCTTTTTCCTCTCAGAGCAAATTTTCTAAGAAGATGCAACGCTTTCACTCTCCCTTTTCTTTCACTCTTCAGCGCAATCTGTTTGCTTCCGTTCCCAGCACTCTTCAGATATTACCCTTATCGAGGTCACTAGGAATCTTCAATTTGTCAGATTTAAAGAGTACTTCTTCGAGCCTTCCCTGACTTGTCTCTGTATCACCCCTTCTTTGGAACAATCTCTTCGCGCCCCTTCTCTCACTGTTTCCAATCACAGCAGCCACTTCTGTAATTCACTGATTCCTACTTTTCTGCAGTACACCCAAGGATAATCCTCAGGTTCCTTCCTCGAATCTCTCTTTTACCCTCCCCCACTAAGTAAGTCCTATTTCTGTGGCTTTTAATAACATCTCTGTGCTGTGAAGACATACAAGTGCATCTGCAGCTCAGTGCAGTCCTCAGTTGTCCAACTGGCAACTTGACATTTCTACTGGGATGCTTCATAGGCATCTCAATGCTTAACATGTACAAATGAGGTCTGTCCAGGACCTCTATTTCCTCCCTACAACTCCTTCATTTTAATAAACGGAGCCTGAACGGGAAACCCAGGAGGCATTCTTGACCCCTTTCCCTTTTTCAACTCACATCAATCAAACATCCCATCATGTCAGTTTTATGTCCAAATTGTCTGTCCAGTTTTCTCCATCTCTCCCATTGCTTCAACTCCAATCAACATCATCTCTCAGCTGGCCTGGTTTTTCTGTTCCTTTCTCTTCCGTTCCCCTTTTCACAATGCAAGCTAAATAATCCTTTAAAAGTAAATCTGAAGTGGGACCTGAAGTCTACATTTCTAACAAACTACCAGGTGGTATCAATGCTACTCTTTCAGTTGCGAGGGCCTAGATTGACAACCAAAGCTTCAATTCACTTTTCTATTTATTCTATAGATGATATCTATTGGCCATCCACTTAGTGTAAAAACTACAGGGAGGAACGTAGGTAATGAAAAGAGAATAAAGCACTCTACCCAGAGAGGAGTGATGCTCTGATTGAAGGATAAGGTAAGTAAGCTAGTCACTCCAGGGAAAACGGGATCCATTTAAAAGGATGTGGAAGAACAATTGATTTGGAGATGGTGGATTATAGGAGGGCAAAAGATGCAAAAGTTCTGTCTCAAAAAATAGGTACTTCCACAGGTGAAGGAGAAGTAAATGACAAACAGAAGTAAAGTTACTTCGGACATAAATTATGGAAGGTGCTAATTATAATAATAGCGTTAATAAAACTAATAGTAGGGGCTTCCCTGGTGGCCCAGTGGTTAAGAATCTGCCTGCCAATGCAGGGGACACGGGTTCGAGCCCTGGTCTGGGAAGATCTCACATGTCTCGGAGCAACTAAGCCTGTGCACCACAACTACTGAGACTGCGCCCTAGAGTCTGCACTCTAGAGCCCACGAGTCACAACTTCTGAGCCCGTGTGCCACAACTCCTGAAGGCCACGTACCCAGAGCCTATGCTCCACAGCAAGAGAAGCCACCGCAATGAGAAGCCCGTGCACAGCAATGAAGTGTAGCCCCCGCTCGCCGCAACTAGAGAAAGCCCGCCCACAGCAGTGAAGACACAACACAGCCAAAAATAAAAATAAATAAAATAAATAAAACGAAACAAAACAAAAAACTAATAGTAGCAATAAAACTAAAATTCATTGAGCCTTTACAATATGCCAGGTGATTTCAAAACATGCATCTATTTATTATTTATGTACATAATGTATTTAAATATAGGTTTATATATTATATATTTATACTTCAAGCCATATATATTAATTATATATAGTATAATAAATATATATTAAAATTATAAATGTGTTATTTATTATATATAATATAAATTATTTATTATATAAGTTCATTTAATCTTCAAAATAACATAGAAGTTGGTGCTATAATTATGCTGTTTTCCAGGGGCAGAAGTAGAGGAGAGAATTTAAGCCACTTGCCCACGTTTACCTGTTTAGTAAGTGGCAGAGACAGGATATGAACGCAGGTGGTTTGTGGCAGTTGGTGATTACAAAACTCAGACTCTAGACTCCAAACCATTGCATCCGATTGCTTCTAATATCCTAAGCCTACCAAACTAGAATATATACTTCAAGTCGACCCAATGTTATTTATGCATGTGATGGTTTTAGAAGCTCTGCTCCAAACTAAGTGAATTCTGAGAGCTCTTGTAATTCTGAGGTTTTATTATAAAGCTTCTGAGGAGCATTTAGTGGCAGCAGTGGGTGCTTGCTCAAACTATAAACATTTAATGGTGAGAGGATATTAACTAGAAAACTCCCTTTTCCCCCTAAAAATAGGGTGGTGATGGGGCAAGTGCAGTTAGAAAATATCTCTTGTGGGTTAAACATGTGAACAATACATGAAATAAAATAAGGACTAAAATGTATACTGAAGGGTCACCCAGCATAGGTTTTTTTTTTTTTTCACATATCTGAAGTGTTTGTCTTTAATTCCATATAGATTTCTTACAGATTATACCATCAGTTAGCTGAAGTGAGAAAGCAAAGCAAGATGCAGATGCCCAAAACAGAGCAAGGGCAAAAGAATTTTGTAAGGTGAACAGCCAGCCTCACAATTTTTCATGTCTAAGGCACATCAGAACTATAACTGATAAACTGAGGGAACTGCACAGAAAACACTAGAGAAACTTCGAGCCAAAGATATACGCTGACTTTCCACACAAAGTGTAAAGGGTTTTTTTTTTTAATTATGTGTAACATAGACAAAATTATTTAAGTCAGTTTTTAAGGAATTTCACATGTTCTGATTCTTTCCAAGGCCAATCACCTTAGTTCCTCCAAACTCATAATCTTCAAGATAAAATAGCCCTCTCAGAAAGAAATTGTCATGTGAATCAACCCACAATTCTTTTAGTTGGGCTTCTTTGATCCCCAGTGGAATATGGACACACTTCAGAATGCCCCACCTGGAATCTTTGGGATCCAATTTCCTCAAGTGATTTACTTTAGGACCATATTTAGGGTCAGGAGATGGATCTGCCTGGTTCTGAATTTGACACCCTCTAAAAATGTATTAGGTTTAAATCATATTCACTCCTAAGCCATCACACCCTAGAACAGTACAGATGATTGGGATATGCCAATACCTAAGATTAAAAAAGTTTGACTGTTAGGTTTTTCATAGTTTACTTGGCAGCTCTGTCTTGTAGTTCTTTCCCACAGATCTAACAGGTAATTCTATGAGTAAAGGAAACCACGCAGTTACTCTATGAGGCGTTTCCAACGAAGGTTTTTTAAAAGATACACCAATAAGCCTAACTCAGGAGAGATGCTAATGTGATTATAAATGTCAGTTGCATAGAGGACAGTGTGAGAAACATGCCACATTCTTTAAAAGTGTGTGAATACAAACTAAGGCCATAGAATATAAAGGGCACTGAGGCCTGATACTTTCCACACCTTTAAGTCTATGGGCTCTAAATACCAATCTGCTGTGTTTACAAAATAAGTATGGATACAGACCAAACATCAAAGAGCTGAGAACAGAAGTAATAACGAGAACAAACAGAAGAGAGGAATCACGTCACCATCCAGGGTTTTGGGTGACCTGGGGGATCTGACCAAAGTTAGCTATTTTGCTCTTTGACTTCTTCGTCTATTTCGCTTGTTATCCCCTCACCCCGTTTTTTTCTTCTTTTTTTTTTTTTTTTTTTTTTTTTTTTTTTTTTTTTGCGGCACGCTCACCGCCGCGGCCCCTCCCGTTGCGGAGCACAGGCTCCGGACGCGCAGGCCCCGGACGCGCAGGCCCAGCGGCCATGGCCCACGGACCTAGCCGCTCGGTGGCATGTGGGATCCTCCCAGACCAGGGCATGAGCCCATGTCGCCTGCATTGGCAGGCGGTCTCTCAACCACTGCGCCACCAGGGAAGCCCATCTTCTCACTATTTTTAATGCCTTGCTCTTTTTTCTTTTTTTAAAAAAATTTTTTCTTTTCCCATTTTATATTTTTTTGCATTTTTGTATTTTTTTCTCATCTTTTCTTTTTATTTTCCTTTTCTTAATTCCTTTACTCTTTTAATTTTTCTCGTTTTAAAGTTCTTTGTGCCTTTTTTCAGTTTTCTTTTTATTTCACTTTTCTCACATTGTTCGTTTTTCTTTTTCTCAGTTTTCTTTTTCCTTTATTCATATTTTCTTACTTTTACTTTTTAATTTAGTTTGTAGGGGTTTTTTTTGTTTACTATTATTTTTGTCTGTTATTGTGGTTTGATCCCTTTATAATGACCAGTTAATTGGGTGAACTGTATTAGTCAGGGCTCAACAGAGAATACAACCAATAGGATATATAACATATGTATTTTATATATACATATATATAATATGTATATATGTATTTTATATATATAATGTATACATATTATATATACTATGTATCATATGTATTTTATTATAGATTATATAATGATGTATTGCTATTATATAGTAATATAATTGCTATTTATAATTTTATATTATAGTATGGATTTATTATAGATTATATGCATATATGTATAATAAGGAACTAGCTCACAGAATTACGGAGGCTGAGACGTCCCATCCCATGATCTGCCATCTGTGAGCTGGAGCCCCAGGAAAGCCAGTGGTGGGATTCAGTGCAGTCTGAGCAAACTCCTGTGAACTAGAGGAGCTGATGGTATAAATCCCAGTCTCAGGGCAGAAGAAGACGTGATGAGCTGTCCCAGCTCAACAACGAGACAGGAAGAAGGCAGAAAACATTCCTCCGCCCTCCCCTTTCTGTTGCCTTCGCAGACCCTCAGTGGAAGGGAGGCTGCCCACCTGCACTGGGGGAGCGGAGCTGCTTTACTGAGTCCGCTGGTTCAAATCCTCATCTTCTCCAGAACTGCTCTCACAGACACACCCAGAAATAATGTGTAATCTGGGCCCCCTGGGCCAGTCGGGTTGACACACAAAATCAGCCATCGTGTGGACTTTGGGCCCGGTATTACTTTGAGGGGTTTGGACCAGCTTTTCACCATTTTAAACTGACCTTTTAGATAATGGAGCAGTCAGCCCCACACACTGCGGGGCCTCTCGGCCACCTCGGGCTCGACCCAGACAGGCAGCTACCATCTCCTCAAGCCTGTTGGCGATGGTGGGTGCACATCCTGCCTGGGAACGCGGTGGCCGTGAAGATCAGTAAC
>NW_006773710.1:575680-580106 GCF_000442215.2 Lipotes vexillifer | reverse complement strand
GCCGTGAAGCTCAGTAACCTGGTTCAGCAGAGCTGCACCAAGCTCCGGGGACGGTCACGCAAAGACCAAAGCACGAAGGCCTTGAAGCCGTTGCCGTGCAGTGAACCAGTGGAGGAAACTTGTCCCATTACCTCGTGGCCCATGGCAGCAAGAAAGAGAGAGAGAGAGAGAGAGGCCTGAGGCAACCTCCACCAGATTATGTCTGCTGTACCGTCCTGTCCTCAGGGGTGGCTCGTCCTCAGGGACTGTCGTGGCCTGATTGTCTGTGTCCCCCCAAATCCATATGTTGATGCATTTGGATTCCCAGCAGATCCCCCATGGATATCCTAACGTGGTGGTATTTGGAGGGGGGCCGTTGGGAGGTAATTGGGGTCAGATGAGGTGATAAGGGTGCGGCCCCATGATTACAGGAAGAGGAAGTGAAACCAGAGCTTTCTCTCGCCACCATGTGAGGACAGAGAGAGAGCCAGCCATCTGCCAGCCAGGAGAGTTCTCTCCAGGAACCAGAACCACTGTACGTTGACCTTGGACCTCACAGCTTCCAGAACTGTGAGAAAGAAATGTCTGTAGCTGAAGCCACCCAGGCCGTGGTATGTTGTTACAGAAGCTCAAACTGAGTGAGAGATCCAAAGCAGAAAACCTATTTTTGGAGGTGCAGATTTTGGCTTCAGCAATGAATTCCCCCAGGGCAGCAAGCTGGGCACCTTCTGTGGCACTGCCCCACATGCTGCCCGGAACTATTCCAGGGCGAAAAGTTACCAGAGCCCTGCAGTGCATGTGTATGGCCTGGGAGCCACCCTCTACAGGCCGGTCAGCGGGTCCCTGCCTTTTGATGGACAGATGACAAGGAGATGTAGAACCAGGTACTGAGCAGAGCAGACACTGTTCTACGTGTCCACGGAGTGTGAGACCCGCTCATGAGATGCCTTTCCCTCACCCCCAGCAAGAGAGGCACTTTAGCAGAAACCATGAGCATCCATGGATGAACGTGGGCCTTGAGGAGAGTCAGGCCTTGAGCCGAGCCACTTCCTGACTGCAAGGATCCCTGAGAGATGGAGTAATGGTGTCCGTGGGTTAGACACGAGAAGAGGTCCAGGACTCGTTAATGGAGCAGAAGTAAGACTAAGTCATGACCACCTGTCTGCTCCTGGGCTACATGAGATCCAAGCGTGGGGGGGGGGCTACGCCATCACTCTGAAGCCCCCAACTTTAGCTGGTCCCACCAACACCTGCACTTCTTTCCCATCCTGCAAGGTACAGCGCAGGGTTTCTGCCAACCCAAAGCAGCGGAGTTTCAGCCAACGTGTCATTCTCACCTTTAATTCTTACTCAAAGAAGAGTTGGAGTAGAAGCAACTCAGAAAATCAGTGGCTGAGGAGGAATGGAAGTCAGGGCAGAGGCCAGCAGCGCATCCAAAGCGCCTTCCAGCCTTCTCTCCTGCGCGGAGACGAAGACAACCGCCCTAGCGCACCGCTCAGGGTGGCCCTGTGCCTGCCTCTCCTTCACAGCACCAGCAGCCATGTGGGAACCCCAGACAGTACCGTCTCCCCCCAGGGCGTAGCCTCCAAAGGACACTCCCTCCCCTGTGGGCAGCTGGTGCAGGCGCAGAACCAGTGGAATTTGCCTGATGGTGTGAGGTGTGACCTAGGCCCTTCTTCAGGTGATATCCGGGGCTAGCAAGGGGCCACTGGGAGGTTTTTCATCTCCTCTGGGGGGGGGGGGGGGGGCTACGCCATCACTCTGAAGCCCCCAACTTTAGCTGGTCCCACCAACACCTGCACTTCTTTCCCATCCTGCAAGGTACAGCGCAGGGTTTCTGCCAACCCAAAGCAGCGGAGTTTCAGCCAACGTGTCATTCTCACCTTTAATTCTTACTCAAAGAAGAGTTGGAGTAGAAGCAACTCAGAAAATCAGTGGCTGAGGAGGAATGGAAGTCAGGGCAGAGGCCAGCAGCGCATCCAAAGCGCCTTCCAGCCTTCTCTCCTGCGCGGAGACGAAGACAACCGCCCTAGCGCACCGCTCAGGGTGGCCCTGTGCCTGCCTCTCCTTCACAGCACCAGCAGCCATGTGGGAACCCCAGACAGTACCGTCTCCCCCCAGGGCGTAGCCTCCAAAGGACACTCCCTCCCCTGTGGGCAGCTGGTGCAGGCGCAGAACCAGTGGAATTTGCCTGATGGTGTGAGGTGTGACCTAGGCCCTTCTTCAGGTGATATCCGGGGCTAGCAAGGGGCCACTGGGAGGTTTTTCATCTCCTCTGCAGACGCTCACGTTTCAAGCCGGCCAGAAAAAAAACCAGCATCAAGTTGAAAGCAGACCGCAGTAGATCAAACATCACGCGGTGGGCAGCAGAGGCAGGCGAGGCAGTGATAAAATCAAGAGTGTCAGGAGGTCAGGTTATGGTCTCTGCCCTTCACATGGAGCCAGAAGGTCATGAACTCCACGGAGCACCACAGGGCGGTGCTGGAGATGAGCCAGGTGTGGACGAGAACGGCTGCGGGTGGGAGCAGAGCAAGAAGTACACGCTCTGTGTGTGCATCGTACACCAGCCAAGAGGACTTCGTGCAGTGGAGGGTGCAGGTGTGCAAACTGCCCTGGTGTCCCCTCCACAGGGCTCAAACTGAGAGGGTACCCAGCACTTCCATGGCCTTCAAAAGCATAACTGCTTAGCTTAGAAGTCTGCCAGGAGCAGTCTGGGACAAGAGGGGAAGCCATGTTTGTGGAATAGGAAGGATGGCTCTATAGAAATACACACACACACACACACACACACACACACACACACACACATATTCTAACTTGTATATTGTGTTTAAATACAATAATTAAAAACAAACAATAATGCCCTGCTTTATTGTTACAGCTGTCACAAGACACTTGTCCACAACTTTGCAAGAGAAGGTCTTGACTCCTTCAAAATTGTCTTGTGATCCAACCGAAAAAAAAAACCCCCCAAAACAAAAACAACACCAAAAAAACCAAACCCTTCCCTTCAAGGTGAATGAAAGCCTGGTGAGACTATCCTAAGAACAGGACTCATGTCAATGGACTGGAAAGGGGACTATATTTGGGAGGTGTGGTGTTGTTTTTTCTTGCTTGAGGGAAAACAAGGCTTGAGGGTCACATCTATATGATGAATATTGCTATGAAACGACCACTCCAATATTTTAAGCCTAAAAGAAACAAACAGAAAATTAAACTAAACAGCAGAAATGATATGAGTCTTGTGGATGGCATTTCCGCGCCCTGATAAACCAGGCTGCCCTCCGGAAACCTTTTCATCATTCATTATCCTGCTCAAGGATCTTCATGGCTTCCTCTTGACTCTTTCATATATAAATTATTTTGATTGGCTTTTATGGCCACCCATAAACTATTTCCATTCATGTTCTCTATGAATATTTGCATTTGCAACTAACATTTGTATAGCTCTTTAACATTTTCAAGGTCTTTTTCAAATGCATTATCTCATTTAAATTTGACTCAGACTTTTTTTTTCTTTCCTTCCAACTCCTAACATCACTGCAGTAGACTTCAGAATCCCTGTGGATGACCCTCCCAACACCTGTCCTCAAAGTCCCTCCCCTCCATACCAATTACCATCACCTCCACTGCACTTCGCAAATCCACTCCTTTGGTCTTACCCTGGGCCTTATTCCCAGTTGTTCAAATTCTGAGATCTTGTGGTCTAATTCAGCAAAATTTGAACATAAGGTGCTGTCTGTCCCTATCTTTCAGCTTTATTTCCACTAAATCGGCTTTTAAACTTCATTCACACTTTTAGAAACTTTACCGCTTCTGTTCCCCGAGTCCCAATCTACTTTATCTGCTCCTCAACTTTGACAATACTCTTGCTAATTGTTGGAGGAGGTCATCGTGAGGACAGACGTGACTGGAGAGTTGGACCCAGGCAGTGGAGGCTCCTCACCCCCTCCCTGTCCTTGGACTGTACTTTCTGCCTACTGTTCCCACACTCGGAGTCGTTTTCAAGGACGCAGGCTTGAGAGAGCAGTCCGTTATTGAGACCATCTGGATGGTCCACATTACTGAACCCGGTTAAGGGCTCTCTCTAAAAACTCTGAAGAGTCTGGTGGGCAGGGGTGGACATCTACTGGTCTTGTGGCCCCCAAGACAAGCCTCCTAAGTCAATCCACTCCCTTATTACACCTGCTACCTCCCAACCTGGAGTGGCTGCCTCTTCTTTTTGGCCTCTCTTTGTCCCCCGTGTACAGGGGGCCAGTTTCAAATTTCACCCAGGAACCCTTGACGTTATTGAACCAGCACTCTTGTTTCACCAGTGACTTGATAACTGCTAAATCCAGAGGGAACTTCTCAGCCCTCATATTATTGGCTCTGTCTGCGAAATCTAATCCAGGTGACACTACTTTCTTCCGGACACTCCCCTCTCAGAACTTCCCCTGGGTTCTTT
>NW_006773710.1:572977-575627 GCF_000442215.2 Lipotes vexillifer | reverse complement strand
GGTTCTTTCCCTAGACTGAGATGGTACTTTTGCACTCCTATTCATGGACTCCTGTGGCCCACACTAATTAACGTCTGTGTGTTCTGATCTCCCACTGATGGTGTTCCTTCCTTTCCATTCTACATTCTCCCAAGATGAATCAAAACTGTGGCGATGTTGGAATGATATCTGACAGAGCCAGAAAAGGCTCAAGCAAACTCCAGTCACTCTGCGCCTAGGTCAAACCCCTGAAGTTTGCAATAGAATGTGGAATGAAACTCCTCCACTCATCTCGGGATTTAGCTAAAGCCTCAATTTTGAGTTCGGTGGTGGATTAGAACCTCCATATCCTAAAAAAGAAGTGCTAGTCTCATCCGCACAGGACTTGTGAAGAGGTGGCCCAGGCAGTGGGGTTGGAGAAGGTTGAGTGGGGAGATGGTTTGGAGGCAGAATCAATCGTAGGGACTGATGGACAACTAGGTGAGAGGAATGAGAAAACAGAAATACTGGAGAATTGGCGTTATGAATAGAATATATTGAGGCAATGAGTTAATTGAATTCCCATATAAAATTATGTAATTTATTAAAGCTCAGGTGAAATAATGGCTTCTTTGTATCTGAGATCCAGAATATTGATGCCCATTTGTATGGTCACTGGAAGGGAGATTACTTAAACGTTAAATTTCGACATTAATTTATAATCAGCCAAAAGAGAGACAGCATCAAGATTTTGATTATTACATAGCAGTATATAATGAGATCTACCTCTATTGTATTTCAGAATTCTTACTGGGAGTATCTAAAATATTTATGAATTATTCTTAATATTGGAAGATGATACCACCATCTTTCTCAAGCATGTGCCTATCCACATAACTATTGAGAGATAGTGTGGTGAACTGATTAAGCTCACGGGCTCTGGAGCATTTCTGCTTGGGTTTGAATCTCACGTTTCTGTTTATTATCTATATGAATTTGGGTAAGTGATTTATTTCTTTGTGGCTCAGTTTCCTTATCAGTAGAGTGGGAATAACTGTATCTCCCTTATAAGTTTGTTGTGAAAACGATATGCGTTAACATAAAGCCTTTAGAACAGTGCCTGACACTTAATAAACCACACTTAATTTATAATTATTACTTTGTATTTCAGAATCATGGTATAATTCCACTGGAAAAAGAAGAATAGTTCTAATTTTAGAATTATAATATCTTGAAATAGAGCCTCAGGAAATAAGAAATAAGTTGTCTGTGGTGATCCAAAAGCTGTGCTTATGAATTAATCTCCAAACATTCATCATTTATCTTTCTTGGACCCAGGTGTAAGTATTATGCTTTGCTGCAATCACGGCTCATGTTCGTCAATTTCCAGATTCTCAATGGTACCTTGAACACTTTTAACTTTTATCGACTACTTCCTTTCCCCACCCACAAGAACAACTCTCTATTTCCATTTAACTGAAAGGCATGCACGGCATCCTTCCAGGAGTGTGCCTCTTCCATTACGTGAGAAATAGCAGTGCAAACGTTTCTGTGCCATTTTAATGATATGCTCAGCATTTCTTCATGTTTTTCTGCCAAACGTGCTCTGAATTATTTTTCGTATCGTGTCTTCTCCATTATTTAGCAAAGTTCCTCAAGGTTGGTAACCATGCACTTCATTTCATTCTTCTGCTTGGTCATGGCATAGATTTGTATACTTAAGGGTGTGTCCTGTACGAAAAAGGAGCTTGCGATACTTTGGGGACTGACTTACTGAAATAACTTCTTCACTATGAATCCTGAAAGAACTAGGCCAATAGCCCAAGGAATTATATAATTTTTTTTTTTTTTTTTAGCTTGAAGGGACCTTAGAGATCACTTTTTCCAGATCTTGCATGTTACAAATTAAGAAACTAAGTCCCGGTATGTTAGTAGTAGAGCCAGAATCACAACCGATTCCTCCCACCTGGCAAGCCCAGCGCTTTTTCAGCACTATCTACGGCTTCTTGCACTGAGTCATTTATTTTCCAGGTGACTTCTGCATATGATGGTGATGATGTGTGTGTGTGTGTGTGTGTGTGTGTGTGTGTGTGTGTGTGTGTCTTTTAGGACTTTATAGCTTTACCAGGTTACAGAAACTATTCAACAGAGAAGAAAGAAGAGAGACATAAATTCAAGGGAGAATTTTCTCTTCCTATTGCCTTAATGTTGTTAAGGGAAAAACTGGAATACTGAAAACAAGAGAAGATTTTAGGGAATGTAGAAATCATCCCATCAAACTCTTCTGGAAGAATCTTTCCTGGTCTCCACGTTGGGGACGATTATCTTGGCTACCCGGTCGTCCGTGGGGCGCTGAGACGGTGCGGGTGTGTGATGTGTGTTTAACGCATGGGGGGCGGGGAAGGGCGGGAGGGGAGGGGAGGGGGCCCGTGGGGGGGGCGCGGCGGCAACCGCGAGGCCACAGCCAGTCACCCGCGGCGCAGGTGGGAAGAGGGAGGGGTCTGCGCGGCCGCCGCGGAGCCGGGAGCCCCGGGAGCCGGCGAGGCTGGGAGGGGCGAGGCCGTCACTCGCCGCGGCGCGCGGAGCAGGGCAGGCGCGCGGAGTCCTTGGCCCCGGGCTGCGCCGGCCGCTTGCGCTCCGGAGGGGCCGCAGGGAAGGCGGACGCGGCGCCATGGGTGAGTGAGGCTCGGCC
>NW_006773710.1:571641-572957 GCF_000442215.2 Lipotes vexillifer | reverse complement strand
TCGGTCGGCCCCGGACTGCATCCCTCCTCGCCTCCCCCGGCCGTCTGTGGACTTTTCCCGGGCGCCGGGGGAGGACCGCGGCCCGGGGGTCGCCGCGCGTGGGCGGTCCGGGGTCGGGGGGAGGATAAGGAGAGTCGGGGGGCGGGGTGGCTGTCCCCACGTGTGCCACGTTTCAGTGTGCGGTTCGGCGAGCAAGTTGAGACGGGGCTCGAGGAGTGGCGACGTCGTGCACTTTCCATTCGCCTAGGTTTGCGTGCGGGAAGGCGCTGGGACGAGGCGAGTTGGGGACCCTTTCCAGCCCCCGCCTCAGCGGGCCGCCACCGCGGCACAAAAGGCTTGACATGGAGGCTGAAGGCCAACCTGCCTCCAGCAGAGCTGGGCCGGTGGCGAGGGACGCGGGCTGTCTGTCCCGGCCCAGGTCCCCGGGCGCTGGGGCGCGCGCCGCTCCGCTCAAGTTTCTAGACGGGGTCCGCCCGCTTCAGAGCTGAGCGGCTGCGGCTGCAACGGCCCGGGGAATATGGGTGGGCGGAGGGGGACCGGGTGTGAACCCGTCGGACCGAGCGGAGCCCGAGGAGGCGGCGTCCCAGGAGAAGGCTTGGGAGCCGAGCAGAGCGCGGGGTCCGGAGAGCAGGCGTCACGCGCCCTGCAGAGGCGGCGCGGCCCGTCCCGGAGGCCGGAGAGAGCCCGGCCGTGCCGCCGCTCACGGTTACGGATCAGCGACCCTCCGGCAGCCCGGCTGGCTAGTCGACGCCAGCGTTCTCGTTTCTTCGCGTCCGAGCGCGTTACGCCCCTCCCCCGGCCTCTGGCTTGTCCTTTGTTGTCAGGGATTTCTTCCAGGGTACAGGAGGCCTTTGGGATTGACGTGCTGGGTGGAAATTCCTAAGTTCCCACAGGCTCGAGGGTTAGGGGACGCTTTGACTGCTAATCGGTGCAGTTCATAGACGCTGGCCAACTTGGAAGAAAGGAAAAAAGAGAGAGCCGAGGACATTTTTGCCTGTGAATGTTAATTGTGGTCAAAACGTGTATAGTCTCTTGCGTGATTCTGGAGAAGTTTTAGAAAGACCCATTTTTAGGGCCTTTGAATAAAATAGTGTTGCAGATGATCTGCAGGAAGAATTGTCTTTAAAAGTTTTCTGAAACGGAAGGAATATTTTCAAGTTAAAAAGGAAAGATAAAACATTTTCCCAAGTATGGCAGGATGAGTTTCAGGCCCTTCCTTCCTTCCTTTCTTCCTTCCTTCCTTCCTTCCTTCCTTCCTCCCTCCCTTCCTCCCTTCCTCCCTCCCTCCCTCCCTCCCTCCCTTCCTCCCTCCCTCC
>NW_006773710.1:562627-571605 GCF_000442215.2 Lipotes vexillifer | reverse complement strand
CCTTCCTCCCTCTCTCCCTCCCTCCCTCTCTCCCTCCCTTCTTTCTTGCCTTTCTTTCTAAATACATGGGCATATAAACTCTTGTTAGAATAGCACATAGAGGGAAGAAGCTCTCATAAATGGAAAACCAAAATAATTGACTTACGTAACCCATTCATTTTACTAAAAACATTAAGATGCTATTTGGATCCAACATAAAATCTCTAGAAAGAATGACATTTTTGCCTTGTAACCGTAAGCTTCAGTGGATTGTCTATCAAGGGGTAAAGTACACATAATTTTGCAGTTAATTATTTCTCCAGGTTGCATTTCCAAGCTATAATGAAAACAGTTGGTCTTGGCTTTTACCTCAATGTCCTCGGGTAAATTACACACGATCCCAGGTTACAGGAGAGTGTTCTTCGGGACAGGGGGTGGAGTCAGCACCTGAGCTCTAATGCTAATCCTGAGCTTGAAGACTTCTCTGTCCTACCTGTAAACGGACAGATACCTAAGATGTGTCTCTTCCTCTTTCTGCTAGGAGTGGACTACCTTTTCCTATTGTAATCAAGGTCACTAAAAACTCGTGTAGGTGTCAGATGGCTAGTAGGAGAGAGTGGGTAGAGGCAGCAGGTGAGGACCCAGAGGTCAGGGAAGTAGAGAAAGGAACAAGTGGGCGGCACTAGGGTGAGAGCATGAGGCCAGCACTCAGGACAGTGACCCAGACACGCGGTCCACAAATAGGAAAGCCAAGGAAGGAGCCGAGGGTGGCCGATGAGAGAAAGAAGGAAGGAAATCTGTCCAGAAACTAGAGAGAAAACACTTGGTCACTTAAGGTCATCTCTCTCCTCTTCTTTTCATTTACTTGTGAAAAACACATTACTTAGAACTTCTTTTATTTAGAGGTAGTAGGGGGGTGAGGGTTTAGCACTGGAGTCCAAATTGCTAGGATAAAGGGGAAAGCAGTGTGGCAGAATGCCTGACTATGCCAGCAAGCTGAATCCATCTTTTTCTGGTGTCATGACAACTGAAATTTATCATTTAAAAAAAGGAAGATGGTGCTATGGGAGTGAATATAGCAATCAATTCTTGCTTGACTCAGAAGAAGAAATCCATACTCTAGCATCGTGGAAGAATGAGAGTAATTGGTTCATCAAATATTCTGAATAATTGATAGTTATTTATAATGCACAAGGCTAATCCTCAAAAAAAAAAGTTATTTGCAAAGGAGGAAAATTGAGATTTTGGGATCCCTTGCTTCCTTCCTTTTATGTATTTTCTTTCCTCAGTGATGCCTTCAGCTAGTCTAGGTATGCAACAGGCTTTCCCTCTGCACCTAAATTTTGCTCTCCAGAAAGGATATGATGAAGCATTTCATACTGAAAAAATGCAGGACTGACTCCTTGCTAAGAATATTTATATTTTAGCTGCAAGGTTAACTTTAACCCACATGGTCTCTAATTATGAAATTCCAGGCTCCAGTGTGAGATAGGTGGGGGGATATTTTATATTTCTCCTCTAACCACGTCACTGAGGTACTTCTTTGTTTTATTTAAAAGGTGATGTTGGACATTATTTAGTTCATTATTTAGAAATTATCATGGAAAGTTTCATGGAGGGAGTGGTATTGAACCTGCTGGTATTTGGATGGATGTGAAGGATTTGGGAAGAGGTGTTCTCGATAGAATAATGGGCCCCTAACCCAAAGCAGGAAGGAATTTGGGGGAGCGGAGCAGTAAGACGTGGACCTGGGTTGACAGGATGGGACTTGATTTTGGAGAGCCTTCAAAAGCAACCAGAGGAATTTAGAATTTATGTAAGAGGAAATAGAGAATCATGGAATGTTCTTGAGCAAAGAAGAATTGTAATGAAATTAGTGTTTAAGGAAGATAAATTGAGCAGTGTTGTTTAAGACACAGGATAAATTGGAGAGGACAGAACCAGTTGTCACAGTAATCCTGAAATGATATGGTACATGTCTAGTTCAGTCCTAGTGGAAGAGTGGCAATAGTGGAAATGGAGGGAAAAAAAGATAAATGAATGATATTTCTAATGAAAAGTCTATAAAATTAGGAAATTAATAAAGAAGAGAATGAATAAGAGGTATTTTCTGGAGATTTGAAACCTTGAGGATTGGGGATATAGTAGGTCCCTTGATAGATTATTTAAAGGATAAAACAGATGGTTTATTTTCTGGATGCTTTGGACAGAAGATTAATTTCATTTTTGAAGTGTTAGTTCAAAGGTGATGGCTAGACATCTAAAGACAAATGTTAGTAGATTGGAAACATACAGCGAGAAATTAATCAGAGGGCAAGAACAAGAAGGAAAATAAAAGTTAGAAGGTCACCAATCTTTGGTGAGAGGTAAATCCATATAATATATGAATTATCTGTTTGGAGGTAGGAGTATAGGGAGGTGGGCTGAGGGAAAGGGAAGGAGGATAAACACTGTTTGCTGGAAGGGAAACATCAGCTACATAATGTGTATCAGTGCCCTAAAATTAGAATAGTGAAAGGTGACATCTTTAACATTCAGTGTTAGATCTAGGAGTCCAGAAATTTTGACAAGAGGAGAAAACATCAGACAGAAATATTTTGCTGTCATTCAATTTCAGTAAAAAATGGACTTAGTTAAGGATCTGTAAAATTATTTGCAAACCTAGGCCAAGAATAATGAGACATGGTATTGTCTTGAACTCACACTTTTTTTTTTCCAGGAAAATATGACCCCTAGAGGCAGTTGTCAACAAGGTACAGAGAGCCAAGATATGAAGTAGGAGAAGCAAATGATAATCTTTGGGTGGATTATGCAGGTCTTGGGGATCCTGTTTCCTCTTTTGTGTGATGAAGGGTTGGGCATGATTCTGTACATTTATGTAGCTCAGATCTTGATTTAGTAAGACTTAGAGGAAAAAACATGTAAAAAGATAAGCTCGAGCTATTTCCATTACACAAATCAAGAACATGTTAAAGATGCTAGACTACTGGGCAAAACTTTTTAAACGTCATTTGACCTCTAGTATGTTATATTCCCTAGAAAATTATAAACGTCTGATAGTCTGAACCTGAGCAGAGAAAGATTAATATTCTGGTTATCTTCACTGCGTAACAACTGTCTCCATAACTAGTTAATTAAAACAACAGTTTGTCATTATCTCTCATGGCTCTGTGGACTGACTGCTGAGCGGTTCTCATTCGAGGTCTCCTGCCTTGCAGTTGTGTATCTGCTGGGGGGTTCAAGCATCTGAAGGCTTGATTGGGCTGGTTGTCTAAAGTAGCTCCCACCTGTAGCTGACAGCATGCTGGCTGTTGGCTGGGACTTCAGGTGGGGTTGCCTCCAAGTGGCTTGGACTTTTCGCAACATGGTGGCTGGGCTCCAAGAGGGAACAGCCCTAGAAGAGTGTTCCAAGAAAAAACCCGGCAGAAGCTGCAAGGCCTCTTATAACCTGGAACATCTTAGGTCCCAAAACATCGCTTCAGCTGTATTCTAATGGTCACAAAAATCATTCAGGACAGTCAAATTCAAGAGGAGGGGCATCAGACCCCCTTCCTCCTGATTCCAGGAGAGAAGGAGGGAAGGAACTGAGGTAGGCAGCTGCTTGATCTCGTTCCTAAAAGAGGTGTAAGTGTGTTTCACAGTAGAGACATCGTCAGGTTTACAACTGAAAATCTGGTACAAGTTTTCTGAAACACATATGGTAAAAGCATTGAAACTTTAGTTAGAACTATGAAGAAGTCCAGATAGTCACACTAAAGTTTCCCAGTAAAACATATGAGTGGAAATTCATGCCTGGGTGGAAATGTGTTAGGAAAATGCTGGGATAAGCTCTACTCAGAATAATTTCAAATACAATCAACTAGTATTTCTTATTTTAATTTAAATTTCTAAGGCTATTGTAAATTACTGTTTATTTTACTTAAATTTGAGTTAATGTTATAAATTGGAAGGTAGGTCAATTAGCATAAATCCATTATTCAATATCCTCTGGTCACAATAAACTAAATGTTTTATAGTGAACTAACTGTTCAGAAGCTTGCTTTATTTTTCAAAAACGTGTTAACTGTACAAAATACATAATTGGAATTGGTATGGTGCAACTAAAAGTAAGTGTAGTCTTAACTGTACTTAGTTTTTGAAAGATATGTTTGTAAATTAAACAGGTAAGATCCAGTTTGTTAAAACTTGAAATGTAAATCTCATTATTTTTAACGGGAAAGAGTCAGAGCTGTCATTTATGATACAAAAATATAGGTCTTTCTCCTAGACAGTCGAAAAACAAAGAAAAATTAGGGTAAATGAGATGGGTTTAAAGTCAGGGACGGAATTAGTTTCAACCTAGAAACTTAAAGGCCTTAAAAAAGAATTAGATTCTGTTTCAACCTGACTGATTTGAGGCCATTCTATTTTCAACTGTTTGCCAAGAGGTGAGGAAATGAGGGTAGATAATATGAAGCCACATACTTTGTGCACAGTAGTCATGATGTGGCAGACAAACAAAAACCACATCTCAACAAGAAATAAAGGCCTGACCTATATAACCAATGGAACCGGAATAATGCCTGCGGAGTTCAGAAGGTTTGGGCTTGACCGGTGGACCTTCAGTTCTAACGTGGTTCAGCCAGTGTTGAGGATGAAGCCCTAGGACACGCCTCGGGAATTGGCTCTTCCGGAAAGCCTCTGTCCGCCATCAAGCTGGCTGAGCGCCGTGACAGCTGCTACTCATCACTTGTGTCCTGTTGGGACTTAGCCTGATGAAGTCTCTACCTAGTTGCTCCTTCCTTACCAGTCCCTTCTTAGCCTTAGGATGGGGTGATGCTCTGCAGAGTTACCGAAACGCTCCCTCTGAAAATTACTAATGATTTCCCGTCTCATGGTTCCAAGTGTAACTTAGGTGCGCATAACTCCCGAAGCCGTGTCCCTGGGCTCCAGTGTCGGCTGTCTCCACCCAGCCGCCCCTCTAGTGCTTCAACTTCAACGCCTGCAAACGGAGTTCCTCCTGCCGGGATCTGACTGGTTCCCTCTTCTCTACCTTTGCCCTCTTCCTCCTCTTTCTTTTTCTTGATGACTCGGAGAGACCTGGCCTCGTTGAGCAAACGTCATTAGCCCTCCGGCCGTCCACACTCTCTTGTCCCGTGTCACTGCAGTTGCTTTCCGCCAGCCCCTCACCCCTTCCAGCCTGGACCTTAGTGGTCTTTTCAGTGCCAGTTACTTCCCCGCTTTGGTCTCCTAATCACCCCCATGTGATGATCAAGACACCCCACTCAAGCACAGCTCTTAATCGCGTCGCTGTTCTCCCCAACTTCATTTCCTGCTATTAGCGCTCATGCATTTTATCCCTTAACCGAAAGAAACTACAAATTAATTTCATCCACTCACCCTCAGCCTTTTCTTACCTCCAACTATTTGATCATATGCTCGTTTTTACTCCATGTTTCCCAATGGAAATGCAAAACTATTGTCAGCTTAAATATATTTCCTGCATGAAAAATGTCCACTGTCTGCCCAGCTTAGTGTTTTCCAAAGTGTGGGATATATGCTAGTGAAATGCGAAGTCTTTTTTTTAAATGTTCGACAAATGAGTTATGATCATGCTTCTTTTTATTTTTAAATATTTATTTATTTCTTTGGTTGTGCTGGGTCTTAGTTGCGGCAGGCAGGCTCCTTAGTTGTGGCATGCAAACTCTTAATTGAGGCATGCATGTGGGATCTAGTTCCCTGAGCAGGGATCAAACCTGGGTCCCCGGCACTGGAAGCGCAGAGTCTGAACCACTGCGCCACCAGGGAAGTCCCCAGTATTTTTATTTTATATATTTCACAAATAACTTCTACACTATTTAATATGTGCCATGCACTATTTACAATGCTTTATAAGTACTTAGTAGTTTAATCTTCCAAACAATCCTATGATGTGTGTTATTATCATCATCTTCATTTTTACACAGAGAGGTTTAAATAATTTGCTCAAGGTAACCTAACCAGTAAACAGTCAAGAGGGATTCTGAACTGAGGCCCTCTGGCTCCAGAGGCTCTATGTTATACCGCCTTTCCATTTTCGGTGGTTCAAGGACATGGCATTAAATAAACTTGGATGTTACAGTGATAAAGTTATTCTCATCTCAATATTCTTTCAATTCTTTTGATTAAGTCAAAAAGAAATCCTAATTTAGTGTTATTGGTTATATTCATTTCACAGCAATTACCTTAACAGATCTTCCTTTACATAATAAAGGCATCCAGGTTTAAATAAACTGAGAGGTAAAATGGTACTCAAGTCAAAAAAAGGTCGAATACTTAAAGAATATCAATGATATTTCAGAGAGTTCCCCTTTTTAATAAAGAGAGGGCAGGACCTAGACTTTGAGCCTTTGGTAATCATTGTTTTTTTATTTTTTTAATTGTTTTTAAAATAAGAAATACTGACTTTCTATTTAAGGTAGAGATTTAAAGTTTCATTTAAAATATATTTGAGTAAAAATGTAAATTGTGTTTTAAAATACCAAGTAAAGGAGAATAATGATGATACTTAAATATGGGACAAACCATATACCTGGAGGCAATTTTGTTCTTTAGAAGTAGTTAAAACATAAGTATTTCAGTAAATTTTTATCCGAATTTATCCCCTGAGTAGCCACGGAACTTGGGCACTTTTGTCACTTTAACCTTCTGGGCTTCAATTTATAATCGGTGGGGATAAAACCAACAATATTTATCTTACAGGGATGCTTCTAGAAAAAAAGAGGGGTATTTGAAAACTTTGAATGTAGTAAATGCTGAGTAAAGTACTCTATTTTTACACATTGCTAGGGGAATCTGGTAAAAACCGTGACTACGGGGCACAAGTGCCTGGAATTTGGTAAGCACTGCATCTAATGAAAGTCTGCCTTTTCTGTGCACTCTCAGTGCCTTCTACATCTGTGACGCTTAATTGTGAATGTGTATCTTCTCCCCCGTTATTTGAGGTCACGTCCAGATTCTGAAAACGGCACCTTCCGGATAATTGGCATAAACACAGCCAACACTCTCACCCTTAAGCTGTTCGTCTAACACTGTTTACCTCACTAACTTAGTAGAAAGTTACAGAAATACAGCATTTGACTCTTACTGATGAAAACTGTATTTAGAATTAGTCATGGCAGGAGACAGGAAAGAAGGCAGAACTGTGGAATGACAGGGTTTCAGCACCGGGCCAAAGGCCCCAATGAGATGGGAAACATGAAGGCAAACAGCCCTAGAAGAATCCTCTGAAAACAGACGAGACGGAGTTAGTTCGACTGCAGGAGAGTCCAAGGACAGCATTTTGAGAAACCAGGAACCTGTAGCATCTAGCCCAACAGAAGGAAGAATAGAGAAATGACATTCCTTTTGCATCGACGGATTTTTCGTTGACATAAGCCCATTGAAGTTACAGTACTTGTAATAAAGGGGTGAAGATACAAACCTGCTCTCATGGGGCAGATTTCAAGGACTAAAAAGAAGAGAGACGCCGGAGGGAAGAAGGGGGAAGAGGAAGGAGAGAGAGAGAAAGAAAGGGTTTGGGTGGATCCAGGGTCAAAAGAAGATTTTTATCAGGTAGAAAAGAACTGCAAGAATTCCTTCATATTTTAAGAAAAGGGGAGTGACCTCAGGGACAGGCATAAACTGCCGATGCCTTGGAATGTCAGGATCCCTGGGCAACGTAGTACAGAGCGATTAATCGCAGGAACTATTTGGTATTACTTAAACAGGGTTTTTATATATATTTTGTCTATAAAAATGATGCCATTTGAGGATTTTTTTAAAACTTTATTTATTTTTGGCTGCATTGGGTCTTCATTGCTGCCCGCGGGCTTTCTCTAGTTGCGGCGAGCGGGGGCTACTCTTCGTTGTGGTGCGCGGGCTTCTCCTTGCGGTGGCTTCTCCTTGCGGTGGCTTCTCTTGTTGCGGAGCACGGGCTCTAGGCGCGCGGGCTTCAGTAGTTGTGGCTCGCAGGCTCAGTAGTTGTGGCCTGCAGGCTCAAGGTGTGTGGGCTCAGTAGTTGTGGCGCACGGGCTTAGTTGCTCCGCGGCATGTGGGATCTTCCCGGACCAGGGCTTGAACCTGTGTCCCCTGCATCGGCAGGGGGGTTCTTTACCACTGTGCCACCAGGGAAGCCCAGGATTTTTTTTTTTTTTTTAATGAAAGACCGTGCTTCTTGATTGTTTTAAATTGTGTTATAATAAGTCCAGTAAAGATGTTGTAACTTGTCTGTTTTGACAAACATGTTGTGTTTATTTTTCTCACATTTCATTTATAGAGGGTATTTATACTTTTAATACTAAGAATATACAGATAAATTTATCATCTATTTCAAACAGTTAAACGAAGCAACAGAGATGTAGCTTAATGCGGTTAAATATTCCCTAGACCAGAAATCTGCTGATTTCTGTGTGGTTCTTGTCCCAGCTCTGCTGTTTTCCATCTGTGTTCCCTTTTTCCTCAGGTACAAATGAAGGATTTGGCTTAAGTGGCCCATGGGATTCCATTCAGCTCTAAATGCCCATAAGCTGATAAACAAGCAAAAAATAAATACAGCATATCCATGAGGGTAGTTTCATTGCAGTGGTTCTCAAACGGCAAGCAGATCTGTCCTTCTTACTCATTTCTTTGTGGCTTCAACCTAGACTTTGTAACAAAGAAGACTCTTGAGGCTTCAGCCACAAGATTTTGGTATTTTTCTTTCTTCATGGCTGTACGTATATGTTTTTATGCTTACCAAGTGAGGATAAAGGAACAACTGAAACAAAATAAAACACCAGGCATACATATTTCCAGAAGTTATCTCAGGCTTCGTTAGGCTACATTGCTCACATAAAATTCATTATATATCATTATTAATATATCATTAATAAGTGAGGGAACTGGTTGATATATTTTAACATGTAGGTTTGTATTCCTTATCCTGGTAGGATCCTGAACTTTTGAAGTATGTGGCTGTGTGTGTGTGTGTGTGTGTGTGTGTGTGTGTGTGTGTGTGTGTG
>NW_006773710.1:512658-562523 GCF_000442215.2 Lipotes vexillifer | reverse complement strand
TGTGTGTGTGTGTGTGTGTGTGTGTGTGTGTGTGTGTGTGTGTGTGTGTGTAGTGTGGGGGTGTTCTTGTTCCTGCATTTTCTTTGATTTGTTTAATTTTTATGTGTGTGAGTACACAATAGTGTCCTGTGAGGTTATTATAATTAGAAAGGAATCATTTTGCAAGTGTTAGAACTGGTTTTTTAACCATCAGCAACGTTCTCTGCTGGTGAAAAATAGCACCATGGTTATATCCTAGTCTATGAGTCCCAAACAAACACTATATAAAAAAGAAATATTGGGGCATAAAGAAGGAGGTGACATATGAGAATATAAAATAAAATATAAAATATAAAAATAAAATATAACTCACTGCTGGCTAATTCCATCTGGGTGTAATATTTTGTTATTTCTTTTATTAGAAAAACAATGTAAAAGGGAAATGCTGAAGTGGAATTGAGTTTTCAAAAAATGCTGAAGACTAAACACACAGTAATATTTATTTTTAATAGACATTTTCTATTATTGAGATAAGTCAGCTATCTACTCCAGCCTAGATTTGAAGCGCCGATAACAGACATCGGGTATGAAGGGAGTTTTCTGCAGTCCCGTTTCAGTTTTTCTACTAGATAGTACAACAAGGACAAAAATTCATTATGAGGTGCTACATACATGTGTGACAAAGACCCATTATTGTCACGGTTTTACACATTCTTTCCTTCCTAAAGAAAGATTTACAAAGTAGAGTACAATTTTGTTTGTTAATTATAGATGAGAAAGTAAACTCAGGGTGACAAGTCTCTAGAGAAGAAAAATCCAGAGCAACTATTAATATAAGTGCATCATTTGTAAGTAATTGGTTCCTTAGGTATAAAAGAAGTGTGATCACTAGAAAAATTAGTGTTATTAGTTTCAGTCATTTCACAGCAGTTACCTTAATAAACGTCCCTTTACATAACATGATAAATACATCCTGTTTAAATAAACTGGGAGGTAAAGTGATACTCTCAAAGGAGGTAAAAAAAATTAAAAATACCAATGATAGCTCATCTATCTCATTGCATCATATTAAAATCATCGTTGTGGCAGAATCATTGTACCTAAGGCCACCAGCACTTCCATAGTAAAATAATACGGTGTATTATATACTTGAAGTTATTAGAGAGTAGATCTGAAGCTTCTGACCATAATAAAGAGCTAACTATGTAAGGTGATGGATGTGTTAATGAACTTAATTGTGGTCATTGTTCACGATGTATGCATATGTCATCATGTTGTGTACTTTGCATGTATACAATTTTGTTTGTCAGTTACACCTCATTAAAGCTGAAAAATGTAAGAAAGTGAAAAACTAAATTAAAAAAGAGTACTCCTCCCCAAAAAAGCAGACTCTTAAATGTATTTTCTTTTCTTTTCTTTGGCTCCGCTGCTCAGAATGCAGGCTCTTAGTTCTCCGACCAGGGATTGAACCCGTGCCCCCTGCAGTGGAAGCACGGAGTCTTATCTAGTGGACCGCCAGTGAAGTCCCTTAAGTATATTTTAATATTGATTTGACTGAACAAGTATTTCTTTTTTTTTTAAATTTATTTAATTAATTTCGTTTTGGCTGCGTTGGGTGTTTGTTGCTGCGCTCGGGCTTTCTCTAGCTGTAGCCAACGGGGGCCACTCGTTGCCGTGTGCGGGCTTCTCACTGTGGTGGCTTCCCTTGCTGCGGAGCGTGGGCTCTAGGCGCGTGGGCTTCAGTAGTTGTGGCTCATGGGCTCAGTAGCTGTGGCTCACGGGCTCTAGAGCACAGGCTCAGTAGTTGTGATGCACGGGCTTAGTTGCTCCGCGGCATGTGGGGTCTTCCTGGACTAGGGCTCGAACCCATGTTCCCTGCACTGGCAGGCGGATTCTCAACCACTGCGCCACCAGGGAAGCCCTGAACAAGTATTTCTTAAGGATCAACCATATGCCTGCCCTTCTACCCATAATGACAGCGAAGGATGCAGAGTAACTATAATTTCTGCTCCAAAAGGATTTATGTATTAATTGGGAGATAAAAAACTCGCCCACACACAGAAAACTATTTGATAAAATTAGATAATGGAGATCTAGATTAATATAATAATTGCTAAAAAAGCTATTGGTCCAGAATGGAAGAGACCAGTGGAAGCTGCAGTCATCAGGGAGGTTTTCTGAATAAGGGACCTTGAAGAGAACCTGGACTTTCTGTGAATCTGTCAAAAGGTAGGGTGGTAGTAGGTGGGCGTAGCCCAGGAGGAGCAGAGGTGCAAAGCCGTGGAGGTGGGGTGAGTGTGCTCTGGGGCCACCTGAATCTGCTTCCCCTCCAGCTGCCTCACATGAAGGCTCCTGACCTTTCCACTCTCCGTGACCTCTGGACTGGGCCATGGGGCGCCTCCCTAATAGAAGTCTGCTGTTCAGGCTCTCTGGTTTACTTCAGTTTCCAGTTGACCTCTGCATGTTCCTGCCAGTCCTGTTCATGTATAGACTACGCCCTCAGCTCTTTTGTCCTCTTACTGTGTTCCCCCAGATCTTACCAGCGTGTTGGCCCACGTGGGCATCCCTTTCAAGACTAGTCATTTCCATCCCCGTACCGCCCTCAACCCTGGCTCTCGTAACTCACCCCTGGATTCTGTCCTTAAGTGGGATTTGCTGACTATGTAAGTTAAAACCAGTCATGCTTAGAGCATCGGTAACATTGCACAACACCAGAGGGTGTGATTCCCATCACACTCTGTGTGCCCAAGGGCTTCCTGTCGGGTAGAACACATGGGAATGGTGCCTGGCGGTGGGCAGAGTGGGGTCTGCTAGTCACAGCATCGTAACCTTTGTGCTCTCACTCTGTTTCTCCAACTCTGACCTTTCTCACTGGCCTCCTAGAGCCCTGACAGCCTCGTTTGCTTTCCCTCTGCTCTAGCCCATCATTATTTCCCTTCTCTCAGGCATGGCCCAGAGCCCCGACCACTCTGTTGCAAATCTTCTTAACTCCCTCCTTGATCTTTTGTCCCAGAGCCTGGATTATTGCAGCACAGATGGGAGGAAGCCTTCATGCAAGGACTGAGAAAACGGTTCTAGTGCATGATCATGAAGTTGTAGCATCTCAGCCAGGGAGTGATAAAGAAATTAGCAGATTTTGTTACAGATGAAGCAGAAAGGAAGGAAATGTGAGAGATAATGAAAAGAAAAACTATCTTTTTGTCTGTTGGAATAGCAACCAGAAGAAATTGTATTCTGATGAAAGAGAGGAAGAAGCCATCAAGGATGAGCATAAACAAACCGAAAATATTCACAGTTCAGGCAATTGCCAATTAACTGTATATATCAAATCCCAAGTTACTAAATAAGAGGATGATCTGGTATGACTTCTGTCAACCCAGGGATTCAGGATTGCTGTGTTGATCTACTTGTCCAGAGGGATGTTCTGTTACTTCCTGCTACCTACGTGGTCCTCCCTGGAAACTGTGCAAGATGACGAACTTTCCGGATGAAAGAGTATTTTACTAAGATTATGCAATTGGCTTCACTTGCTATCTAAATAGAACCTTCAAACAAGCTCTTAAGATCAAATTTCCTATTGACTGTGTGATATAATCAGAAATTTATAAAATTTGACTCAGAGATGTAAAGCCATCTGCTTAATTACAAATGAAATAACTTAATTCTACATACTTAATTACAGATTATAACAATGGACAATTATAGTATTCAAGCTAAGTTGAAAAATTAGAAATTTGAAACTTTAGATATCAAAGAATGCGATATAGTTAAGTATTGATAATGACAGAGTACCGACAGTTTTTTTATCCCCAATTATTTAGCATTATGCAATATTTTCTCCTTTTTCCTTTTTTTAAAATTATTTATTTATTTATTTATTTATTTATTTATTTTTGCTGTACGCGGGCCTCTCACTGCTGTGGCCTCTCCCATTGCGGAGCGCAGGCTCTGGACGCGCAGGCTCAGCGGCCATGGCCCACGGGCCCAGCCGCTCCGCGGCATGTGGGATCTTCCCAGACCGGGGCCCGAACCCGTGTCCCCTGCATCGGCAGGCGGACTCTCAACCACTGCGCCACCAGGGAAGCCCTCCTTTTTCCTACTTTTTATATTTAATATGCATGATTTGAGATGAAGGACAAAGAAAGACCCTTTTTCTTAACACCTTAGATTTCACATTCTTACTTGTAGGTCTCCCTAATTCTGGGGCTCTCTTCTGTTTCCTTTCTTTTTTGCCACTCTGGGTTTTTTTTTTCTGTTTCTTGCTTTTCCTTGGCTTTTAAAGTTCCAAATGATGAATATTTGAAAAAGGCTATATCCTTGGGGTTGAAAGACTCATTCAGTCCCCCCACCCCCGGCCCCGTCTTCTATGTAAGGGACTGACCCAAAGCAATGTAATTAAAATAAAACACTGTATAATTAAAACAATGCATTCTGGATAGGTGAATTAAAAAAAAAACTAATTGGATATCTGTAATGATGTCTTTTCATTTTCCACTGAAGCTTTCTTAAATTAATATTTGCTGCCACAGGCAGGTGAATCTCTAGATTCAGATGTGTACAGGGAGTGTCTCTATCCCTGATTGCTCGATAGCTCCAGCAGGCATGCCTCTGGTCTTCCAGTTCCTGCACGGACTACAGAATCGAGGTGCAAGTAGCTGTTTGCTGTCAAGTCCAGCCAGTCCTTCTGTTTTCTTGGTCACTGGCTTTCTTCTTCCGTCCCAGTGGCTGTAGCTCACTGTTTATTTTTTGGGTGTTTAGTATGAGAAAACATCTAGTCTTTGATCATTGACAACAAATTAGAGCAATGAGCATGCCCATCACGGTACATTGGGTATAATCTTTGGCTGTTAGGCTCTTGGCTGGTTTGCTGCACTTTACTGTCCTGAAAGTTTGAGAAGTCTGACTGCTTTGTTGGTTGTTGTTTTCCTATTCTTATTAACACTTGCCAAACCTTTTGTCAAGCATCTTTAGAACCATGACAGCTTCTAGGTCAAATTTCAGTTTTGATCCCTGCATCTTTAGAAGTAAAACTAAGAACTAAAATAGCCATTTCCTCCCAGTGATTGCAATGGATGCCGATTAAGCTGCATGCTGGTTTTTGGAGTCATAGTAACAAGTCCTACTTACTATCTTTTAAGAATCTCAATTAAGTTTCTTTAGTCTTTGAATATCTAACTACAAAAAGTTTAATTTCCTAGGGAAAATGAATATGTTCTTTTCTTGGAGAACAACACCATAGAGTTAATTAAGCATTCCTTTCAAAGGTTTATTTGTGAACTAAGCTAGAAATTATTTGCACTCCTTTTTTTTTTTCTAGTTTTCATAATTAGGCTTTCAGTGGACTTAATCTTTTAATTTTAAAATGGTTAATTGCCAAGTTGTTGGGTACCATTGCTTGGGTTACAAAGATAAACATACCCAGCGATAACAAGAAGTTCATTGAACTTTTGCTACAGTGACAGCAAATACTCAGGTTTAATTTTCAGCAGACTCAGGACATTTTGCACTTGACAGTGTTATCTTGAGAGGAGCTATAGTTATTTTATTTTTCTAGGGAAAGGTAGATTTGGGGAGTAATTAATTTTTTGGTATTAAATTCTACTACGATATAGTAGCATGCCTCTTTGGAGGCATAGAATTACAAAGTTTAGACTTTTCCCAGATGGGTTAATGGTGGGAAAAAAGGTTAAGTTACTTTGCTTTTTAAATCAACTTGAAAAGAATTTTGTATTCTCCAATTCATTAATTTCTAAGTGAATCTGAACAAATCAACCTTCCCTGGCAAAGTCATGGCACTTTTTTTGCATTTTTTGATTCAGAAAAGTCTGTTTTCAGTTCCTAGACTCAATCCTTTGGAAAGGTGATCTAAACTCCCTAAGCTTCAGTGATTGTATTTTGTTATCTGTAGGCACAATAATAACACTGATAATAACACTGTGTACTACCTGGAGTTGTTGAGAAGAATAAACGATGGAATATATTAAAATAGTGTAACAACATGTCAGACGAAGAGATAATACTCAATACATATAAACACACGTGAGCACGTGTGTGCACGTGCGTGCACGCGCACACACACACACACAGACACACACACAACTATGAAAGTTAGTTTGTCTTACCAAATCTTTAGTCTTAATTTTTTTTAAGTCTATCATACAGGAAACTGTAGATTTGTGAGTATAATACAAACTTCAGTCAAATCAGTGCTTATTTTTCAAAACCAATACACAGTGTAGTCATACGTTTTCTTAGGAATAAACTGATTAGCTATGGCTTTTATGGTTATAAGATATTATCAGGAATAGGCTAGAATTAAGAGCAAGGTTGCTCAAAAGATGTCTAGGAATGGTCTTAAAAATCAGAACTTGTACAGTCTGTCTGTATAATCCATTCATCAAGCAATTTTAAACTTGTTATTTGCTAGACAGCATACTTAGTGCTAGATATTGCCAGTACAAAGATGAAAAAAATGTGATACTTGATATAGTGGTAAAGCAGTTGGAGTTATAAGCTATAACAGATGCTGCAGTGGAACTCTATATGGTGTGTATGGACAGAAGAGAATAGTTAAAATTTCTCCCAAAATGTCAGTAATGAATTCCTAGAGACAGTCTGGGGCTGAGCCGTAAAACTTGAAGATGGTTTTCCTGACACATGGACCAGGGTAAAGGCATTCTAGCCTGGGGAATAGTATGAATAAAGCATTGAGGTGACAAAAGCATGAAGTTGTTCAGTGAATTTTAAGCACATCAGCTGACGGGAGTATAGAGATGAGGGTGGTATGCATTGATCAAGAGGACTGAAGAGGTAAAAAGGAGGCAGACTAGGGGGTCTTGGTCGACATACTGCTGGCATTTAGTGTAGGAAGCATGGGGAGCCACTGCTGGGTATTCAGTACGGGGATAAGATACTTAGGTTTTTATTTTATTAAGATTATTCCAGCAGCATTGGAGATAAAAAATATTATAAGTGGGAGAGTAGAAAAAACAGGAAAGAATACAAAAGATCATTTTTCGGAAGAGAGGTAAAAATATCAAATAAAAGGCTAAAAGATCTAATCTAAAAGTGTCTTAAAAATAGTTATGTCCAAATAACATGTATTGGAATGGAAGGATGGTTAAAGATCTGAAAGTTAATTTTTTTATGTTTAAAGGGGAAAAGCCATATGATCATCTCATCAGTAGATATATATTTAATAAAATTCAATGGTAATTTATGGTAAAAATTGTAAGCAAATTAGGAGCAAAGTAGAACATCAATAAACAGATCTAGACTATCCTACAGAAACCTACAAGTATCATTATATTTAATGGTGAAACATTAAAAGCATTTCCCAGTACAGTCAATAGCAGGACAAGGATTCTTACTCTCACTTTTACTATTCAGCACTGTCTTAGATGTCCTAACTAATGCAATCAGAAAAGGAAAATAAATTAAAGAGGAACAATTGGAAAGAAAGGCAAATTTGTCGTTACTCAGGATGATATACTTGTCTCCGTAGTAGATTGAAGAGATACTACAGACAATTAGAAATAATAAGAGATACCAGCAAGGACACTTGGCATAAGGTCACCGTATATGATTAAGAGTATTGCTATATGTCAGTAATACCAAAGCAAGGTTAATTAAAAGTCCAATTAACAGTAGCAAAAATTCTACAAGAATCCTATAAATAAACATACCCCCAAACATATGGGATTTTACTGGCAAAAAGAAAATATGAAACATGACAAGATATATCTGGTTAGTGACTGTGAAGTATCATTATCAGAAATATTCCAATTCCCTTTCAGATTAATTTATATATTCAGTGTAATAATTCCAGTAACACTCCCAAATAATTTTTTGGGATTCTAAAACTCTGTATGGAAAAGTGGTGTTCTACAAATTGTTCACAGAATTCTGAAAAAGAAAAAGAAGGAGGTGGGGACTAGGCCTTCCAAATATCTAAATTTATTTCTTAAACTATAATAATTATAACTGTGGTTTAACAGAGTAAACACAATAAAGTGGTATCTTCATTGGGACTCGATAAAGATACCAAAACCAGATGCAGATTTCTGTGTGTCCTTGATGTGTGTTAAGAGAAGGATTACTAATCCTTGTAGGATTATTCAGCAAATGGTGTTGGGACAAGTGGTTTGCATATAGAAAGCAAGTTATTTTAACGCCTCACACATTACCTAATACCTCACTCCATACATGAAAATAATGATCTAATTGTGAAAAACCATCTTAAAATGATAAAGTTCATAAAGTTGAAACAAAGGAATGTATGTAACAAAACAGAAACAGACTCATAGATACAGAGAACAAACTAGTGGTTACCAGTGGGGCAAGGAAGCCAGGGAGGGGCAGGATCGGGGGAGGGGAGTAAGAGGTACAACTATATATAAAATAAATAAGCTACAAGGATATATTGTACAGCATAGGGAATATAGTCTATATATATATATTTAAATTAATTAATTAATTAATTAATTTATGGCTGTGTTGGGTGTTCGTTTCTGTGCGAGGGCTTTCTCTAGCTGCAGCCAGCAGGGGCCACTCTTCATCGCGGTGCGCGGGCCTCTCACTATCGCGGCCTCTCTTGTTGCGGAGCACAGGCTCCAGACGCGCAGGCTCAGCGGCCATGGCTCACGGGCCTAGTTGCTCCGCGGCATGTGGGATCCTCCCAGACCAGGGATCGAACCCGTGTCCCCTGCATCGGCAGGCAGACTGTCAACCACTGCGCCACCAGGGAAGCCCCATAGTCAATACTTTATAATAACTTTAAATGGAGTGTAATCTATAGGAATCTTGAATCCCTATGTTGTATACCTGAAACTAATGTGCTGTAAATAAACGATACTTCAACAGAGTTAAAAAAAAGAAATAGAATCGAGGAAGTCTATGTAAACTTGTACCTCATGAAACTGTAGTTAGTTTTTACATTATTGTGACAGTTGTTTCTTGGTGGAGACTAAATTTTTCTTCAAACACTTGGTTCTTATCATATGAGTATTTAATTAAGGGAAAGCTAATATTTGCCTAAAGCTGAAGGACAAATTTATTGGCAGCTATTGTAAAATATCTATTGGGTGTTTTTTCTATAAGAGTTCCAGATTTGCAGTATGCAGAAATTTTGCCTTAAATTGATAGCTTTAGGCTTTACATGAGCCATGATGAAATGGATAAAATACTGTATTAAGATACCACCTTTATTAAAATTCAATGTAAATTTAGCTCCGTGGTCAGCAGTGGTTCTCATCCTTTAGTGTGCTTCAGAATTACTGGAGAGTTTTTTAAAACTAGTGGTATTTGGCCCACTCATAGAAATACAGTTTCAATTAATTCAGATTATAGCCCAGACGTGGTTTGTTTTTTTTTGCGGTACGCGGGCCTCTCACTGTTGTGGCCTCTCTTGTTGCGGAGCACAGGCTCAGCAGCCATGGCTCACGGGCCTGGCCGCCCCACGGCATGTGGGATCTTCCCAAACCGGGGCACGAACCCGTGTCCCCTGCATCGGCAGGCGGACTCTCAACCACTGCGCCACCAGGGAAGCCCGACGCTGGTATTTTTAAAGAGCTCAGTACTTGAATCCAATATGCAACCAAGATTGACAGCACCTGAATTGAACACTAGGGTCTTTTATTTCTATATTATTCACTTATTCTTGATAGACTAATTGCTGTTAAAAAAACAACAAAAAACAAAACCTGCATCTCAGTGGCTTGCAAAATAAAGATTTATTTCTCCCTAAGTCACAGCCCAGTGACTGTGGGTGTGGAGGCTAGTGGGGAGGGGGACCCACCCTTTTATTGTAGTAATGCCATCATTCTGTAAGAGTCTCAGAATTTTTCACATGGTAAATGAGGGAAGAGAGAACAAGGGAGAGATCAGTGGGAGGTTTTCTGTTCAGCCGTGAATTGGTGAATACACTTCTATCTGTATTACCTTAGACAGATTCAGGCTTAAGGTCTCCACTTAAGTTCAAGGAAGTCTGGAATTCTAGTCTCAGTTTGTGCCCTGGAGGAAAGGAAACTGGGTTTGGTGAATACGGGGCAACCTCTGCCTAAAACCGATTTTGATGAAAACAAGCACAGAGATACTCTCAAAGACAATAGTAAATGATAGCTCATCAAAAACTGCTTTATTCCTTAAACTTTTGTGTAGTGTCTTGAAAAAACATGTACATATTTATTTTTACGTGGTCACAGGGCTTGGATTAATGGCTTTTGAAGCTGAGAGCCATGCAGGGGAGGAGCATACAGTCAGGATGTGGAGGATTGTGCAGGTGTGCACTTGAAGTGTTTAGGAATTCAGGAAGGTAGACGAGAAAGCAGAGTCACATTTTCCCACCCTTTGGTTGTCAAAGATCACCTCTTAAGTAGGCCCAGAGATCCTTCCTTCTGTTTCGGTGTTAATGTCAGTGCGTCGTGCAGGTATTCAGCTTGGTTTCACACACTTTACTTTCCATTCCCTTGTCGATAATCTCACTGTAACGCTGCTCATATGGGAAAGAGAGAATTATTGAGTTTGGCTTTAACCTTTTATATGAATATTGTGTTGCATAAATGTAGGTTTTGAATCACAAGGCTGTTTCTGTAGGGCTTCTATTTAAAATAGGGTTAGTTTATTGCTGTTTTCAGATATTGGGAGGAACATAGTGTATTTCCATTCACCAGGAATGTCTAGGTTCTTCCAGCAGATATGTAGACTTGAGGTAAATTAAACTCCACATTCCGAGATATTATTAAAGAGCAATAAGACTTTTGTTCTCCTTTATTCTGAACTCAAGACATTGAAATAAGTTGCTTATTTTAATAATATTTGACAGCACTCTCAAGAGAGAATGCTAAATAAAATACTGCAAACACTTGGTTTTACATGGGTGTTTTTAATTGCTGTAGGAATGGTAAAGAAACGAAAATTGTTTTCCAATTCATGATAGGAATTTCCATAATTAGTACGTCAAAAATCATTCTGATTATTTTATAGTCGTATCATATTCTAAAGTCTGATTTCGATTAATTCTTCTGTCTCGGTTGTGATTAATTTTGGTCGCTAATTATTCAAGCTTTCTAAAATCTATTTCTTTGATTTGTCTATTAATCATTTATCCAAAGAATAAAATATTATTTTAGTATGGAAAACAATTTCAATGAGTATATTACATATTAGTCTGTTAGTCTGCAGAATATTTAGATGATTTTTAAAGAACCAGATAGTCTCCAGTGGATTAATTATGTAAATGTACCTACACGTCTCATATCCCACCATATTAGGGAATGCAGGATTTTAGTTTTATTTTTTTTATTTTTCTAGATTTATTCAATTCTGTTTTTGTTTTGTTTAAGTCTGGGCACTTCTACTTGTTGGTTATGCCGTTTGTGTAATTTGTTGGAATTCTCTGAGTTGCAGCTTCTCTTGGTGGCAGTTCTACCTTACTCATAGGGTCTTAATGATGATCCGAAGCAGTGGGTTCTATGTGAACACCTAGTCCCTGACTCAGGGCAGGATTCAGTCAGTGGAGCTTACTGCCGGATTACCAGTCATCTATACCTGTTATACAGACAAGCCTCTACGATAGTTGGCCCTCCTTGTTGTAAACCTTTCACTTAAGGAGTATGCGTGGTACATACCACTTGTTCTGAATCACAGTGTCGCACTGTAACGTCTGGTTTATTGAATTGCCTACAGTGACCAAAAGGACAGTTTTAACATAAGAAACCAGTTTGAGAGACAACGTATTTTATTTTTTTAATTTATTTTGCATTTTTCATATAGAGTTTTATTTGCTCTTTCCACAAAAATAACAATCTGCATTTTGTAAAGAGTGCACACACATTCTAATGTCTCAAAATATGTGACTTTTTTACTTATCCAAGAATAAATGGTATTCATCATACTTAGCAGGAACATCATGGGTTTCATTTTCAAAGTATTTTGCAAAAGCATCAGCTAATTAAGCCTCCTGTAGTCTTCAGTTTGACAGTTGTTTTCAAAAGTTGAGAGACAACATATTTTAAACCACAGACAATGAGTTAAAAACTGAAGTAAAAAAAAACCCCAAACTGGTGAAAAACATCAGTGTAAAGTATTTTAAGATGATTTATTAAAATTGCGTAAGACAAGTCTGAATTAGAAGAAAGTCTAAATCACTGAATTTTCAAATGCCAATAGCATGTTTTTAATTCCTAGCACATATGAGGCCTTCAAAGCAACTGTTACCATGGTTTTGGAAAGAAACAGCTTCTATTTCTACCTCAATGAATGAATCAGAATCATTTTCAATTACCTCAGCACGTTTTATATAGAAATTAATTTAGTATGATTTTAGTATAGTTTGTTTTCCAGAGAGCTAACTAACAAAGTACTAAGACTGTGAGTCTAATTATATTACTTTATCTTTGATTAATAAATATTTTATGTTGAATAAAAGTGAACAGTTACCTTGATCAAATAATAAATTAACTGAATAAAAATTATTAATGTTTTTATTTACAGTGTAAGAGTTTAAATATTTCTAAAGAATTAGCTAGAAACTGGTGAGAACTGAAACTCTGGCGGCATTAATGCAATGCCGAGGAGTTTGGGTTGTGTAGTTGTTTGTCCATTCATTTACTCACTAAATAAATATTGATTGAAGGCCCACTCTGTACCTACTGTGTGCCAGGCACTCTGCTAGATGCTGAAAATATAACAGTGATGGAAATAAACATGGTTAGTGATATCACAGATATTCATAAACTAATAGGGGAGAAGCACAAGCAGATAATTGGAACGCAGGCATTGGTATTTGAAAAGATCCAGGTAAAGAAAAAACAAAAACAAAACCCTTATTACTCACCCAAGTTTGGATTGAAGACAAATGCTCTAGCAGAAGGAGCTCGAAGTGTTATAGCTCTTTTACTACTGATAGTGATTTTAGAGAACAGGATTTTAGCTAGTCTCTCCAAGGGGCTTTTTAGTACGTCAGCTCTGAGTTGGACAGACTCACTCAGATGCAAGCATCGTGGACCAGTGGCCACCTCTCAGAGCCTGCCCTTCTACTGATGTGCGGCGTGGAGGGGCAGAGAATTATAGACAAGTGTGAAGGCTGTAGGTGGAGACGTGCGAGATCGTGGACTTTAGGGAACTCACTGTAGTTCAGATTGGTGTATAAAGGTAGGAGAGATGTCTGCAGGAAGAGGGGGGATCCGTATGGCACAGGGCCTTGGGGTCATGTTGGCCAGTTTCGATTTTATCCTAAGAGCAGCATGGAGCCGTAGAAGGTTTTAAATAGATAGTTGACAAGGTCACATTATTTTTTTAATGTCACCTAGGAAGCATTGCTCAGGGTGGATCTGAAAAGGACAAAAGAGAATGAGCTACTCGAGCAGGCTGTTTTCATTACTAGAGAATAGAGGCCGCACAATGTGAACAGGAGTAGTAAGAGTCTGAGTGGAGAGGTTGGAAGACATTTGCCGTTTCATCTTTCTAGCCTCTTGTAGCCATTTCACTGCTCTTTAGCACCTCCACCAAGAGGGAGCGCAGAGGAGCTGAATCGGACCTTCCTGGTGTTCTTGCAGAACCACCATTCTGAGGAATGAGTAGTCATTTTTTTAATTGCAATGAATAGTCACAGAGTGGTTTGGGATTAACTGAAAATTTCATTTATTCATCCTGTCCCAAGATCTCATTAGTATGTGTGATTGAGTTGGAAATGATTTTAATTATTTACTTGACCCTTTTAATTGCCTCATTTTTCCTGTGATAGTTTGTAAGCTTTCTGCCTATTTTTAATTGATCACATCAGAGGAGTCGCAGCTTCAGTAAGATGGGTCCTGAAAACAAGAGCAACACAACCAGCAAAGCCATGTTCTAAAGTTCTGTGAAGTTCATTTTGGGATTAGATGAAAAGCAAAATCATTCCTGGACCATGCTGTTTGTTTAAGATGAAACCTTGCCTCGTTGAAGTTGGATTGCTTTTGGTTTGAAGACCTAGAGTGGGCACTGCATGCCTAAAGGTTCAACAGTCCCAGTGTTATCTAATCCTTGACCTAACTTGAGAAGCTTCTGTATCTACAAAGTTAAGTCCTCTTAATTTTGCCGTGTCATTTCTGTAACTGTCTGCTTCTGTGCTTCACCATCTTTTTGAGATGGGTATTCACTGTTTTGCACACATTTTGTCTTCACTGACCTAGCACTGTACATGTATCATTAAGAGTCAGAGATGATAGTCATGTGGTCATCCATGCATTCCACTACCACTCAGTGTGCACTCCTGTTGTGCCTGGCACTGTTTACTGCTCTGTACACCCAAAGATAATGTAACGAGTATAGCTATAACTGCTCATGATAAATGTTAACAGAGGTACCTGGCTCTAGCTGTAACTGTTCATGATAAATGTTAACAGAGGTACCTGGCTCTCACAGCATAGAGAAGGGAATGACTCATTTTCCCTTCATTATCTAAGAAGGAAACTTTGGATAAGGGTTTGAGGAATGGAAAGGAGTGTGTCAAACTACAAAAAAAGTGAGCATATGCCAAGTAGAGGTATTAGCATATGTAAAAAAAAGCCCAGAAACAAAGATAATGGAAGTGCCCTGTATTTTTATTTTCCACTGTGTTATCAAGGCAGAGTTTCCCTAAATTTTAGATTATAGAGTATGTGTATGTAGATCTTGGAGCTGTGAGAGCTGTAAATTATGTTTGGAGATCCTAGCCCAAACCACTTACTTTATAGCATAGAACTTGAGCCCAGAAAAAACAAGAGACTTGCCAGAGGTGATGTGGCTGATCAAAGGCAGAGCAGGGTCTCCCCACTGTCAGTCAGCAGCTCTAACCACACTGACATCCCTAGTGAAATCAGAAGCCTCTTGGTTGTTATCTTTGATACCTTATTTTCTGTCTCTTGTTTGTGAATCCTTAGGAAAGGCTCTGAAGTTTTAAGCTCTGCTCTTGTGAAAACAGGGATGTTATCAGCGTTGATGTAAGCCACAGTTTTGTTTGAGGTGTTCCACTGCATCCTTGATCAGCACTGTTCACTCTACCACATACTTGCCACTGAAGATAATTTTGAGTGGAGGCTTATATCCGGAGCATCCAGAGAAGTGTTTATAGTTAACTGAAGATGGTTTTAGTCTCGGCTCAAGATAAAAGCTCTTTGGAAGAGTGATGATCTGTTCTACTGTTTTTCTAGTGTGGACAAAAATATGTTATGAAGGAAATAAAATTACAGTGTGAGAGAGGTTTTGAGTCTGAGATTCAGGTCCCCATAGACTTCTAATAAAGGAAAGCTGTGTAGAAACATTTACACTCATCTTTCAGATGAGCAAGGGGAATAGCAGAGGCATCCATTCTCCCCAAGAGGTTTACATTTTCACAGCTACCAGTTCAGCAGTTGTAGGGCACAGGGATTATGCTGAGTATCTACAATGCAACTGCCATATTTCTTAGACTATATAGATATATACCAACTCTACTTTCTTAAATTATAAAAGGTTTTAGGGAGTTTTTGTTTTTCTTTTCCTTTTATCTGCCCAGTCAGTATGGATTACAAATTTATCTTCAACAAATCCCATGTCATTTTTAAAAAGACGTCAACTAACAGTTTTCAATAAAGAAGATTTCAAAGAAAATTTAAAAGGATTATTGGTAAAGTAAAACAGTTTGCAAGTGAAAATGTCCATATTTTAAAATTTCATGTTCAGGAATTTTTGTTTTTATTTCTGTCAGTCTTGCTAGGAGTAATTATTGGCATGAATTGAAGAGCCATCAAAGATTTTGCATTTTATTGCAAATAAAATAATTTTTGAGCAAAATGTATATATGTTTTATTGTTAGTAGTAGTAAGATACACTGGAACATTGTATTGTTTGTGAATTTATTTCCAGCACAAGAAAATTTAAAACAAAATATCTAGTGCTTAGTATACTGCTGCACCTGATACAAATCTAAAAACATTTTGCTTTTAAAAAATAAATTTTAGAGCTAAGCTAGGGTCCTTTGAACAAACTGATGGAGAATAAAGTATATGCAGAGAATCTTAATGTGAAGGGGAGAATGAATAGTAGCCGCATGGGAGAATTTAGGTCAGTTACACTGCACATGACTCTCTTCTGACTGGAAATATTTTTCAAGTAGGGAACAATGTACTCAGCTCCTCCCCTACCCCCAGCAGTGTGGCCTGCTAGTCCTGCCCAGGAAATAACTCTGTTTCCACTGCCCAAAGTATGGAGAACCCATAACTGACTTCCCCAAGATGTACTTTTTATCTCTATTTGCTTCTCTTTCTGAAACCCCAGAGCCACACATTATGTAAATTGTAGCCATACTGTACTGCCGGTTTCAACACCATCACTATCCTACTTTCATTTTTCTGGAAAAATACATAAGTACTCTATTTCAAAATCTTTACTTTAAAAAGGGAAAGACAACATCAATCAGAGGCTTCTGGGCCATATCTTCCCTGTAGCATCTCTTTTATTACCTTGCCCATCTTCTGCTCTTTTTTGTTTGGTTCTGTTGTTAGTTCCATCCTGTTCTGCTTTCTGTCTTAAGATGGGAAAATACGCTACCATGTGTAAAATAGCTAGCTAGTGGGAACCTCCTGTATCGCGCAGGGAGCTCCGCTCGATGCTCTGTGGTGACCTGGATGGGTGGGGTGGGTGTGGGGAGGGAGGTTCAAGAGGGAGGGGATATATGTGTACATATAACTGATTCACTTCGTTGTACAGCAGAAACTAACAACATTGTAAAGCAATTATACCCCAATTAAAAAATTTTTTTTTAAACGGGAATATATCAACAGTAGACTTGGGCAGAAGTATAAAGGGGAGAGGAAATGGATTTGGGGAGAGGAGTTGTGGGATGTCTTTATGAGTGTGTTTGGTTTTTTTATATGGAAGAGATGAATTTTTAAAAATATGTTTACACATTATTTAGGCATATAAGCATATAGTCTATTTCCTTCTTTGAGTCCAGCTTTGAAAATACATGTGACTCAGAGAATAGGCTTACCTAGGTTTGGATGAGTAGTAACCTAAAGGCAAGTACAAGCTCCTTTAAAGAGCCCGTGTTTTCATAGCAGATCAAGGCAAAGCGTATGTCCGGTGCCGCCCTGAAGGACAGGTTTCACAGGAGATGGAAGCAGGGGTGGGCCAGTTTTGATCCGAGTTGCTAAGATATTAGGGCTATAGAAAATCTAAACATGTTCTATATTTTAAAATTGGGCCAAAGATAAATGCCTGAGGGTGATGGATGCTGCAGACAAGCAGGCTTTTTCCAGCAAGTGGAGTCTTGCTGAGGTCTGTATCCTTGACTTTCCTAACTAAGGCGGCATTGTATTTGCAACTTTTGCTGAATCCCCCAGGAGTGCCCCGTGCTGGTCAGTGGCAGGATGTGACTTCAGGCGCTGGCTGACTCCTTTGTCCTGTAGACCGTGCTCTTCCATTGGAAAGCAGTGGGCTGTGAGTATCAGATGATGCTGACACCAGGGGAGCACAGTGGACCTACCATTCGGAAGACACGTTCTTCCAGCAGTTTGCTCATTTGAATAAAGGGGTGACAAAGGACATAGAATCTTGTTTTTCTTACAGTTGCTATTCCTGCCTTTTAATGTGACCTTTTATTTCAGAACAAGGGAGTTTGTTGTGGCTTTGAAGATAAGGCTTTCCTGGACTCCTTTCTCCTTTTTCCTTTTTCACTTGTGATGGTATTAAGCTACACAACCCTGCGTATGACCCTTTAAATCTAATTTGAATAAGGAAAGCAATAAGCTTAGAATGAATTTGTTTTTTTCTTTCAAAGAGGGGAGGAGCCACGTCCAACTTCTTTTGTATGTATTCCTTATAGCTCCCTCTTCAGTAAACATTTCTCAGTGGATACATGTGTGAAAACACACACATGCACACACACACACCCTCAAACACATATAAACTAACCAAGAGCTATATTGCAGTCTGTCATTACTGTTTACTAGTATTTTTTCTTCATTTTCCTTGATTTCTTTATTTTTTCTTTTCCGTTGAGAGTCTCCTTATTGTAGCTCTGAAAACTGCCATCTTCTGGCAGTCAAGTGGCCCATGTGTCCACTGCAACTAGAATGTGACCTTCAAACCTTCGTTTCCTTCTCTGTTACAAAGCGCAAGCCTGGTGTGTTTTTGTAAAAGCAGATTTCCGGTGAAAATAAACTTGTTTATTGAGAGGTGGCAAAGTGCATGGGCAAAAGAGTTTTATTTCCAGAGAATTTGCCAAATATTTTTTGGTAGGAAACGTTTTCTTTGATGAAAAGGGGAAAAAAAAAAGGAGAAAGGAAGGACACAGTGGAATATTTCAGCATCATTGTGTTTTGAAGAACAATAATATCTGAAAGCTATTGCTGAATTGGCCTTGAAAGTAAAAATAATTTAATAACTTTATTTTTCATACTTAATGATCACTCATCTTCAGACTGTCATTGTGTGCTGTTCTGTGGCATTTATTGAAAAACTTCATAAGCATATTTTTTAGAGCAGTTTTAGGATTACATAAAAATTGAGCAGAAAGTACAGAATTCACACTTACCCCATCATCTCTCGTTAGAAACACAGTTTCTGGTGTTATTAACGTTTTGCATTAGTGTAGTACATTTATTACAATTGATGAGCCAATATTGATGCATTAGTATCAACTAAAGTTCAGAGTATACATTAGAGTTCATTCTTTGCATTATATGTCCTATGGGTTTTGCCAAATGTATAAAGATATGTGTCTACCATTATAGTATCATACAGAATAGTTTCAGACAGTAAAAGTCCCCTGGGCTCCACAGACACATCTCCCCCTCCATCACCCCAGATCCCAGGCAACCACTGATCTTTTTACTGTCTCCACACTTGTGCCTTTTCCAGAATGTCATATAATTGAAATCATTCAGTATGTAGTCTTTTCAGATGGACTTCTTTAACTTAGTAGTAGGCATTTAAGAGAAAAGTTCCTCCTTGTCTTTTCATGGCTTGATAACTTGCTGCTTTTTAGTGCTGTATAGTATTTCATTGTTTGAGTATACCACAATTTGTTTATCTGTTCACCTTTTGAAGGACATCTTGATTGCTTCCAATTTGTACAGCTTTGAATGAAGCTGCCATAGACATTTGTGTGTAGCTTTTTGTGTGGGCCTAAGTTTTCAGTTCCTTTGCATAATTACCAAGACGTGTGATTGCTGGATCGTATGGTAAGAAAAGAGTCATCCCTCAGTATCCACAGGGGATTGTTTCCGCTATCTTCCCGCGTGTACCAAAATCCTAGGATGCTCAAGTTCTTTATATAAAATGATGTAGCATTTGTGTATAACCTACACACATCCTCCCATATACTCTGAATCATCTCTAGATTACTTCTAATACCTAATACAATGTAAATGCTGTGTAAGTAGTTGTCTGTGAGCTGCAAATTCAAGTTTTCCTTTTTGGAACTTTCTGGAATTATTTTTTCTAATATTTTTGATCCAAGATAGGTTGAATTCACAGATGCAAAACCCATGGATACAGAAGGCCAATTGTATGTTTATTTCATAAGAAACTGTTAAATTGTCTTCCAGATTGTCTAGGTCATTTTGCATTTCCACCAGCCGATGAATGTTTCCCTGGAAGTTCCTTCTTAAATAAGGTCTGAGACTTGTAGCTCTCTCAGTTTTGCTCCCCTGCTGTTACCAAGGAGTCCTTTAATGTGGTGAGGTGGGAGGGAGAGAAGCATCTATAGTCCTCCAATTAGGTATTAGTATTTTAGTGAGCCTCTGCCCTTGGGCTGTGACCTTTCCCAGGGCCTCTCTGTTTCCAACACCACCCCTTGGGTGAAACTGAAACTCAGGAGTGGGCTTGAATATTTCCCTTCTTCCAGATCAGTTTAGCCTTGGTAAAATATTTCGCTTGAGGGCAGGTCTTGTTAAGAAGAACAGGATGCTCTGGGTATATTTCCGAAAGGCTATATCCGCCCCCCGCCCCCACAATGGAAGCACCAAGGAATTTTTCTCTGATCTTCTCTGTGAGAACCTAGCAGGGCTCTGGAAGGTGAAGCTCACAAAAGTGCAGGGACCTCCCTAAGACTGGCGCCTCCTGGAGTTTTAAACTCTCACACTCGTTAAAAGCTCAAACTGAGCTTCCAGCAAGCCATCAAGTACAGAGAGTTGAGGTTTTCTTCCCGCGGCGCTGGTTCCATCAGGGTCTCTGCTTCTGCAAACTGTGGTTGTCTGTATCTGCCTATCTGTCTCTCCAACTTGGGGGACACAGGTTCGTCCTGGGACATCAGTTCTGGTGAATCTTAGAAGAGTGGTTCATCTTCAGTTTTTTCAGCTCTTGTTAGAACAGCGTGGTGACTTCCAGCTTCCTTACATGCCAGACCAGAACTGGAAGTCCATTCCGTGGTATTGTGATTTTTGTTGAATGAACACTCCTGCTTAAAAATAATCTGCAAGCCCTGTAAAAATTAGTTTTTCAAACGCATGGTATTTCCAATAAAGGGGTTTGTGTGAATATCATGAGAAGTAATCAAATGATAGTGTCGTGATAGTATCATGAGAAGTAACCAAATGACAGTCCATCAGCTCGAAATGTGCTTTATAGCGTTAGCTATATTTAAAGGATGTTTGGGTTAATAAAATTTCAGAAATTAGCACACTGGCTCACCCAGGCTTTGGAATGCAGAAGCCAATAATAATATTGCTTGTAAGGTATACATATTTATACATTAAACAGTATGCATGTGTCAAACTACATTACAGATCTTCCTCGACTCACGATGGGTTACGTCCCGATAAACCCATCAGAAGCTGAAAATATCCTAAGCTAAAAATGCATTCAACATACCTACCCTACGGAACATCGTACTTAGCTTAGGCTCGCCTACCTTAAACATACTTGAAACACCCACGTTAGCCTACAGTTGGGCAAAATCATCTAGTACAAAGACTGTTTTATAATAAAGTATTGAATATCTCATGTAATTGATTGAATACTGTACTGAAAGTGAAGAGCAGAGTGGTTTTCTGGGTCCAGAATAGTTGTAAGTATATCCCTTGTTGATTCTCGTGATCACAGGGCTGACCGGGGAGCTTAGGCTGCTGCCCTGCCCTGCATCACAAGAGAGGATCAGACCACATATCTCTAGTCTGAGAAAAGATCAAAATTCAAAATTCAAAGCATAGTTTCTGCTGAATGTGTATCACTTTCACACCACTGTAAAGTGGAAAAATCGTTAAGTCGAAACCTACGCAAGTCAGGAACTGTCCATATTTACCTTTATCCCTAATTTTCAATAGAAAGGTAGCTAATCTTACAATTAACTGTCATTTTTCCAAAATTGAAACAACTTTGTAGTTAAGATAGCATGAATTTTGTGCCCCCTAATGCGGCAGTGCTCTGGGATTTGTCTTTTGACACCACAGACATTTAGAATTTGAAGGGATCTTTAAAATCACTTAGTGTTTCTCATATTTTATACAGATCAAATGTATGAAAGTTACGTTTCTCGTCTAGGGTCAAAAAGCTAGGATGTGGAATGACTTATTCTGGGATTTTTCAGTCTTGGTCCCGAGACAGATTTAGATCACTTTGCTCTTATTTACTTGGTTAGGGGACTGGTGGAGGGTAGAATTTATAGTGTTGACCCTGCCACCCTGAAAGATTTCAAAGCCATATCTGACTCATCACAAAATGGCTAAATTCTATGCCTAGAATTCGATTCTACTTGTAAAATGTTTAACTTTATTATATTCAAACTACTTGAAAATTTACCCCAAGTTTGGCCAGGTGGTTTAAAAAAAAAAAGAGGTTTAGTTGGAACACATTGGTGCCAACCTGTGTGATCTAATAGGAGCTTATTTGAGAAAATTAACCAGGTTGGTGTTGACTTCCAGAGTAGAGTATTTGGCAATGATTTTGTGGTATTCAGTAGGGATACCACTTAACCTGTTGGCACCTCTGTTTTCTCCTCTCTAAAATAGGATAATGGTTTCTATCTCATAGTGTTATAATAATTAAACAAATTAAATGTATACATAGCTTAGAACAATGTCTGGCAGTAGTTTCCTAATTAATTTTAGCTATTATAATTAAAGAGGACAGTGAATCAGACTCTCGGGTTTTGCATTTTTGGTCCTCTTCCATTTAAAACTCTTTCTGAAACTGTCCTGCATGGATGATTGGCCATTTCTGGGTTATCTCTAAAACAGTTCCTTTCGTTCACCCATTCTGTGTGGATATCTGTGGGGAGTGGCCGTGAGGCAGAAGTATATCTGAGTTTTGGTAACTGATTCTGTGGTCACGCAGGGCAGCAAAGTCCAGTCTTAAAATGCATTGCACACACCCATGTGTCTGTAGTGACTGAACTACTCCCCAAATCGCCAGTTCTGCTAACATTCTGATGTTCATCTTTTCTGTTAGCATCTTTTTGCATAACGTTAAGTAAACCAGTGTAATTACAGCAGTCACTGAATTGTATGCATGTGACGTGTGTGTGTGTGTGTGTGTGTGTGTGTGTGTGTGTGTGTCGAGGATCAGTTCTAGGTGCATGAGAGGTTATGAAATGGCAATCGTGCAAAGGTAATGAGCCATACATCCAATCGTGATGTGTGAGCCTGGCTGTGTTGTGAGCTCTCATCACGTATAGACCGTTACACTATGCATTATGAAGATAGGGACATTGCTGTTTATGAAATGTGAATATAGGGGCTTCCCTGGTGGCGCAGTGGTTGGGAGTCCGCCTGTCGATGCCCCGGGTTCGTGCCCCGGTCCGGGAAGATCCCACATGCCGTGGAGCGCCTGGGCCTGTGAGCCATGGCCGCTGAGCCTGTGCGTCCGGAGCCTGTGCTCCACAACGGGAGAGACCGCAACAGTGAGAGGCCCGCGTACCGCAAAAAAAAAAAAAAAAAAAAAAAAAAAAAAAAAAAAGTGAATATAGAGTTCCCCAGGACTTCCAGTCCCCACCTATCCAGACATTTTGAAAGTAGTTAATTTTATGTTTGTTTTTATGTTTCATTTTGGCAGAGTGTCTCTGTTTTCTGTCCCTACTTCTTAAATTGATTTTGTAGAACGATTTGGTTGTTCTGCCACCCTACACTGCAACTGTCCGGTTCTGCTGACAGTCGATTAAGTGGAAGCCTTTTTTTGAGCTGGAATTCCAAGCAGATGTAGTATGTATTCAGACACCAGTGGCACTCTTCATTCATTTACCTCACGTGCAGCCGTGTGATATTAGGCCTCAATCTGAAGCCAAGAAATCCTGGTCTTTACAAATGACGAGGCAAATGGATCAAAGTTGATTTTCATCCAAATTGTGAAGGCCCATAGTGACGGAGCAGTCAGAGGGCCGGCTGTGACTCTGGAGGGTGAAACCAGAGAGGGTTCCTTTAGTGGAAACCTGCCTCCTTCTGGGAACCCTAGTGCTCTGGCAAAGCAGACATCATGGGTCTAGGCAGATAACACCACAGTGCATTTTAAGATATGATCTAGATTCAGGCTTTTAATGGACTGCTGATATATACTGAGAGTGACCAGGGGCAAAGTTCTCCAGAGATCTCCAGAGATCTGTGGAAACCTGTCTTTCTGGTCAGGACAAAAAAAAAAAAAAGAAAAAGAAAAAGACAACATCTCTGTTTAGAATACAGTTTCGGCCGTTTTTTTACACTTTGCCCTATCACTTAGCAAATGAATTTGGAAACAGGATTTGAAAGCCGCTTTATAGTTCTCAATGGCAAGGGCTTTGAAAATGCATTTCAAATACAACTGCAGTTCCTACACCCAAAACCGAGTACTACAAAGTAGAACAGTAAACTTGCTTCTGGATAAACAACGGTTTCCTAAACTCTGTGGCACTCATTTCTTTAAGGGACCATCATTCGAAAAGTACTTTGAAGGTGAATGATGCCATTCAAGTATTTTGTTTGGCCCAAATAGCTTTTTACAGGAAATATAAAAAAATACACAATGATCTAGCATTCAGAGTCAGTAGTGATAGGCCAGGATCACAGGTTACATTGCTGTTCTCATTGCTGTAGGCACAAACAAAAATTAGGCTATGTGTATGTTTCATTTCTTTTGAGTGCAGATCAACACGGGGCAAATATATTGCTTTGGCTTTACAGAGAATTAACACACAGATGTAACCCACTGCTTTAAATTTTACAAATCTGGAAAATTTATGTAACACCATGTAACAATTTTGTTTTTGATTTTGTTCTGCGTTTTTAATGGGAATGCTATTTGATATTGATTTCAATTTTCATGTGGCGTTAGGGAAACGGGTACTCTGACACACAGAATTTGCTTTGGATTAGTTATAGTTACTGTAAGGGTGAGCTGACTCCTGTATTCTGGTTACCCCGAGACTTAACTCCAAAAGGGATTCTGTACTTTTATTCAAGCTTTCCTCAATATTTTGTTCAAAATATTTTCCTGCTTCAGACTGTGCAGTAGAAATGCTATAGAGATTTCTTTTACCCTTGGTGATTTTTTTTTTTTTTTTTTTTTTTTTTTTTTTTGTTTTGTGGGCCTACGGGGGCCTCTCACTGTTGTGGTCTCTCCCGCTGCAGAGCACAGGCTCCGGACGCGCAGGCTCAGCGGCCATGGCTCACGGGCCCAGCCGCTCCGCGGCATGCGGGATCCTCCCGGACCGGGGCACGAACCCGTGTCCCCGTGTCCCCTGCATCGGCAGGCAGACTCTCAACCACTGCGCCACCAGGGAAGCCCCCTCTTGGTGATTTTTATTCTACTTTGTGATGCTCATTACATTTCTTTTCCATACAGATAATCACAGAATAGACCTGCTCAACAGCTTTCTGCTTTGATCTGGAGCTTCGCGCAGTGTTTGCCTCTTAGCTTTTTACTGTCGTCCTAAAGGTCTTTGAACTTCTACGTCCCATGCACAACACACATTTTCACAGGATTTTTGAATCCTGCAGAACTCTGCAAAAGATAGCAAAAGATATCTCTGTCTGCTTTGCCTCTTTGTACAGCTAAGACAATTCCTGTGGGCCCGCACGTAAGTAGTCAGCCTAAAACTTAACTCTGACCATCATGCCTGATCCAAAGTAAATGATTGCAGAGCAGCTTTGTCATTACGATGGCCAGCATCACATCGGCTTCCCTCGAATCCCTGTGTCCTAATTTGGTTGGGTTTTCTTGTCCATCCTTCTCGTTCCTTCTATAACACACAGTTTTCAATTTGTTGTAAAAATTCTCTCATTTGGGGTTTCAACCAGGCTATGGGTCATTTCTGGTTGGGGAATTAAGTATTTCTTCTGAGCACCTTCAGTGTCTTGCAGAATGTCAGGTACACAGGTATAAAGTCGGGGTTGATCGACCGGTATGTTCAATTTAAATGAGAATAAATGAAGTTTCTTGAGGGCAGGTGCCCTGTTGTGCATCTTTGCTATCTACCTTCGCACTTAGCTTATTGCAAAGCACAGAATTGTTGCTCAATACGTGGTGTAAGTGGGAGTACGGGGTGGAGAACTAATGGAAACAGATGGAGAGATCAGAGGCTGTAGTGATGGGTAAAGTGCATCTATTCAGTGTGTTACATCTTCATTTCCTTTAAATCCTGATGGTTCAATTCTGGACATTTCAAAGCTGCATGCTCTGTCAGAGCTTGTCTTCTCTGCAAGCCTTTCAGGTGGCAAATAATGTGTTTTTTTTTTTTTTCCATTTCCTTTTTCTCCAATGTTTGTATGAACAATTGTTAAATATATTTCGATAGGCATTATTTTAGTCTGGACCATTGAGTCACTTCTGTGTATTTTCCCCACTAAAATATTTTGAGGTAATCCCTGACAATATGCACACTAGCATACATGATTTGTCTTATTCTCATATTTATGTATAATAGAGAATAATAAATACCATCACATTGCTACTTGTACCAAATGGTCCTCATTCCCCCCACCACCTCCTTTTAATATGTATTTTGCTGTCATAAAATGGGATTACAATTGCATTACATTGCTTAGGAATATAGTATTCAGTTGAAATGAGTACTTAAATATTTAAAAATTAGAGTCAGAGGATGAATTGATCAACTTTCCAGCCAAGCCTAATTCACTGAACACCTCTGTGTGCAGATTAACTGGGGAATAGCTTCCTATCTCACGGAATCTGTGCCTGAGTAATTAAAAAAGTTTTTTTTGAATAAGAAATAATTTAGGGGCTTCCCTGGTGGCGCAGTGGTTGAGAGTCCGCCTGCCGAGGCAGGGGACGCGGGTTCGTGCCCCGGTCCGGGAGGATCCCACGTGCCGCCGAGCGGCTGTGCCCGTGAGCCATGGCCGCTGAGCCTGCGCGGCTGGAGCCTGTGCTCCGTAGCGGGAGAGGCCGCAACGGTGAGAGGCCCGTGTACCGCAAAACAAACAAACAAACCAAAAAAAATAATAATTTAGGATCAGACAGTTAAATTATACAGCCTAATTATTTATTTAAAACATTATTTAAAAAGTGTTAGCACCTTGCAGAGATATGTAAATTCCTAAATGTAAACAAAGAAATAGAAAGATGAGATTAAAAAATGGTGAAGGGGGAAGAGGGCAAAGGGAATTTAATTTAGGAAAATGAAGTGAAGCTGGGTGAGATTCTTAAACAGGGTATGTATATCATTAAATTCTATAAATTTGTAACCTATAAATTATGTCTAGTTTTTCTAACATCCGACCCGAAAGGGATACAGTTACGTGCACACCATTTTCTGTAGGATAAAAACAAGCCAGAACACGTGTCTTTCTGGTATGTAAGGGAGAAATTTGGCCAATGGGTTCTCAAAGAGCAGGAATTGTAAAAATTTGATGACAGTATCCTCAACAAGATCCTTCTCATATATCTGGTACAGCATTAGACTTTGTGTGACTCATGTCCACTCCGGCTGATGGCACTCCATCCCGTGCAGGTCTGTGGCCCCAGTGGTATGGTGGTAAGTGTTTCACAGCCAGTTCTCTGTTGAGGGTGGGGTAAACCCTTATCTGAAGTGTTTGACCACTTTCACGGTGTATTTCCACAAAGTTCAGTGTCACTGAAAGCAGAGCTGGAGAGACTGCGCACTGGGTCCTCTAGAGGCTGCACCAACGAGCCCCAGTACCCCGCTGGGTGGTGCCCTCACAGCTCTCCCCAGATCTTGGCTTTATCCCAAACTGGATATAGACTTTTAGAAATGGATGGTTTATTCATCACACTGAGGAATCAGGCTCTATCAGTACTTTTTTTTTTTTTTGCTAAACCAATTTTTGTTGTTGTTACTATATCAAGTTGCAGTGATTTTGAATTATACTACTTAATAATTACTTACAATGAAGTTATTCCTTAATTCTGGTTAAGAGCACAGCCAAATGATTTAACAATCGGGTGAACCAGAGGTAGACTGGATGCCCATAAATAAAACTGAGAACCCTGAAAATGACCTCTGCCTGAGAAGATTTTACTTTACCTCTGTACTGGTCAAGATATATGATAACTAACATTATATTTGTGCACTTGTTTCGGGCCAGACACAGTTTTTGTTGCTTTACATATATTAGCTCGTTTTACTACTGTCAAAATCCTGTGTGTTGGGTACTATTATTATTATTTTCTCTTTTACCACAAGGTCAGACCTAGTGAGTTGTGCCTTTGGGATCTGATCACAGGTTGCCTGGTTCCATTAGTCCAGCATATTTGAATTTTTGAAAACATATTCTCTGTTTGCTATTGAATATTTGTTGAATAAAGCAAAGGACACAACGGCATTGAAATAAGCTGTTCTTTAAAATGGGCTTAGTAGAGTTTTGCTCTCTCCCCTGGGAACCCAGGATTAGGTACGGTGTGTAAATGTTGGTACAAGTAGAGAGGCAGTCCCTCGAGCTATCTTGAAAAGGTGAGATGTCAAGCGTGGGCTTTGCCTAGTCATGGATTATCTGTGTGGCAAAAGCCCAGCCACCCTTCTTCCAGACGATGGACGGTTTGTCTCTCCTTAGGACGCCGTCTCACAAAAGTTGTGGTTTATCTTGGACTCCTAAAAGACAGAGAGTGTTTTACCTGTTAAAGGTCACTGTCTGACGCTCTTGACTTAGGCTCTCCCCGCCCCCTGCACTCCCTCCTCTGTGCTACCGGCGTTTGGTTTAGTTCCTGATTATCTGTCTTTGGTTGTGACTGCATATGCCTTGCTGTTTGCCATCAGACAGCAGCGGTAAGGGGTTACTCTTACCCTGGTTAAGTAGAAAATGCCTAAAGTCTAAACTATGTTTGAGACCCAAAGCAATAGAGAGATATGAGACCCTGTGAGTAATGGGGACAGAAGTATAGTTGGGCTCTGAAGGCTGAACTACATGTACAGCCGTAGACACCTATTAAGCTTACTTTTCAAGCTGTCCTTGCCCTCAGAAAACGGAAATGTATCACCTTCTTTACTGATTGAAGGAAGAATGGAAATGATGACTTCCGTCCCTCTCAAGAGATGACAGCCTGACTCATCATTTCAGATTCACTAGTCTTTAGCCTCTTGGGTTTTACTTGACTTTTTTAGTGAGAAGATAATAGATATTTCTGGGTATTTTGTTGAAGGAAACAAAAACACGAATTTGAGAAGATACATGCACCACCATGTTCATTGTAGCATTATTTACAATAGCCAGATATGGAAGCAACTTAAGTGCCCATCAACAGATGAATGGGGAAAGATTATACATACATATATATATATATATATATATATATATATATATACACATATATACACACACACATACATAGTGGAATGTGTATATATATATATACACACATTTATATATACACACATATATATTACATATACACACATTTATATATACACACGCATACATATATACACACATGTGGAATATTACTCAGCCATAAACAATGAAATCTTGCCATTTGTGACAACATGGATGAACCTAGAGAGTATTATTCTAAGTGAAATAAGTCAGACAGAGAAAGGCAAATGCTGTATGATTTCATTTATATGTGTAATCCAAAAAACAAAACAAACAAAACAAAAGCAGAGTCATAGATACAGAGAACAGATTGATGATTGCCAGAGGAAAGAGGGTGAAGGGTGTAAGAGGTGCAAACTTGTAGTTATGAAATAAATAAGCTACAGGGATGTGATGTACAGCAAAAGGAATGTTGATAATAATAATCTAATAACTTTGTATGAGGACAGGTAGTTACTGGACTTATCATTGTGATCATTCTGTAATGTATGCAAATATCGAATCACTATGTTGTGCACTGAAACTGACATACTACTGTATGTCAACTATATTCCATTACAGAGTTTAAAGGTAAATAGCTACGTGTGACTGGGGTCTACCTCATTAGTGAAGCTCTAGACCATGCTACCTCTCTGGGAGGAGTGAGGTACGTCCTAGGTTGGCAAGGAGAGCTGAGGAGAGTTAATTGTACACGTTTCTGTTACCCAGCTTTCATCGCTCCCAGTGTTGATTCCAACTGTGAAAAAAGATGATCATAAACCAACTGGGCTAACATTACTAACCCCCTTTTAACAGTAACCGTGGTAGCACACACTGTACGTCTGCCATGTGTCCAGCAGGCTTCAAAGTTGTGTGGTGTGTTGTAATCAAGAAGGCGATATTACTGTATTAACTAAGAATAATGGCAATTAAGGGAAGCATCAATTAAATTTCTGCCATGTTTCTGCTTTGCAGGCATTTGGCTGCCCTTGTTGTGGTTAGAAAGTTCTTTCTCCTCAACCCTTTGTACTGCATATCTTGAAGTGGATGTAAATTTAGGTTTCTGAAAATGCTATTTCCTGAGCCATTTTCACATGTAGTGCACAAATTATTATTCTCCTAGAATACTTCTCTGGAAATTTGTCATGGTACAGTACAAGTTCCAACACAGTCTATTTATAGGTTTTTCAGGTACAAAAATGATAGAATTCTGGGAACAGTTTGATGTAAAATAAAATCTCCCTGCCCTGGATATTCTTCTATATTTGATGAAAATTAGGATTGTAGATACTTAGAATGCATGCCGTCTTCCATGGTCAAAGCAGAACCTCCCCATTATTTAACTGTCATGGTGAGGGGATTTCTGTTTTCTTTGGGCATTGTACTACAGCAGGACAGGACTCATTAGTGGAAGAGATGGGTCACTCTCCACATTACTGTATGATTTCATGGGCTCTGGAAAGGCACTCGCATAAAACTTTTCACAAAAGAGACACTCAGAAACATTTGTGGAATAGGTGAATGAACTAATGCTTTCTAAATATTCCTAGTTTCATGCTGATTAAATAGAAGAATTTAATTTTTTCTTTAAAAAATACTTACCCTAAGAAAGTAGAGCGATGGTAGCCTCAGCTCCTTGTTGTAATGGGTAACTGGGGAAAGTGATTGAATAATACCTTAATAATACCTTCCTTTTTGTGATCACTTGCCTTTCATTACTGTAGCCAAAGAGCAAAGAATTCATGGTGTATGATTCTTCCACTCATTTGTCCTACTGAAAATTCCAGGCAAATATAATATTTAAAAAGAAAATCACTTACTACAAGGGTCGGTTGGACAGACAGTCATCTTGGGAAGGTATCATTTTTTGTCCCGTGGTGAGATCAGTAGGAAGGATAAAGGTTTTCAATCATTTATCAACGTTTTACTTATAAGAGTAGTAAATTCTAGTTTGTGGAGAGGAAAATCTCTAGGAGCTTTTTGGAATGGGTGGCATTCACTGTAGCAGAAGCCTGAAATACTAATAATAAAAAAAAAAAACCTTTCTAAATATTCATAGGGAATAAAAAATGCCTTACAAATACCATGTTGTTTTCAATTCAATATTATTTGAGCCACTGGTAGATATTTCCATTTTGAGAGCTCAGCTTTCCGCCATGACTTATTTTCAGTACTTTGGAAATTAAATAGTTGAGTTTATGGTTGGTAATTTTTGCTATAATAATAGGATTTTTGCTGGTAATCGTTTAAGGTGGGGGGGGGGGGAAGGCGTTTAAAACTATTGTGTGCCATTTAAAGTAATATTTTTTTCTTAGAATTGAAGTGAGGACTTTGTCCCCTCCTCTCCCCATTCCATCCCCGCCCCCAACACATGTGCCTAATCACAGCAAAAAATAGTTTGGTGAGGACTGCCCAGTCTGTTGACTGTAGCAGATTGTCCTAGGTTTTCCTGAGAGTAAAACTCAATCTAAAAGTGAGGACTTTGTCCCCTCCTCTCCCCATTCCATCCCCGCCCCCAACACATGTGCCTAATCACAGCAAAAAATAGTTTGGTGAGGACTGCCCAGTCTGTTGACTGTAGCAGATTGTCCTAGGTTTTCCTGAGAGTAAAACTCAATCTAAAAAGCACTCCAGGGCTTCCCTGGTGGCGCAGTGGTTGAGAGTCCGCCTGCCGATGCAGGGGACACGGGTTCGTGGCCCGGTCCGGGTTCTAACATCCGACCCGAAAGGGATACAGTTACGTGCACACCATTTTCTGTAGGATAAAAACAAGCCAGAACACGTGTCTTTCTGGTATGTAAGGGAGAAATTTGGCCAATGGGTTCTCAAAGAGCAGGAATTGTAAAAATTTGATGACAGTATCCTCAACAAGATCCTTCTCATATATCTGGTACAGCATTAGACTTTGTGTGACTCATGTCCACTCCGGCTGATGGCACTCCATCCCGTGCAGGTCTGTGGCCCCAGTGGTATGGTGGTAAGTGTTTCACAGCCAGTTCTCTGTTGAGGGTGGGGTAAACCCTTATCTGAAGTGTTTGACCACTTTCACGGTGTATTTCCACAAAGTTCAGTGTCACTGAAAGCAGAGCTGGAGAGACTGCGCACTGGGTCCTCTAGAGGCTGCACCAACGAGCCCCAGTACCCCGCTGGGTGGTGCCCTCACAGCTCTCCCCAGATCTTGGCTTTATCCCAAACTGGATATAGACTTTTAGAAATGGATGGTTTATTCATCACACTGAGGAATCAGGCTCTATCAGTACTTTTTTTTTTTTTTGCTAAACCAATTTTTGTTGTTGTTACTATATCAAGTTGCAGTGATTTTGAATTATACTACTTAATAATTACTTACAATGAAGTTATTCCTTAATTCTGGTTAAGAGCACAGCCAAATGATTTAACAATCGGGTGAACCAGAGGTAGACTGGATGCCCATAAATAAAACTGAGAACCCTGAAAATGACCTCTGCCTGAGAAGATTTTACTTTACCTCTGTACTGGTCAAGATATATGATAACTAACATTATATTTGTGCACTTGTTTCGGGCCAGACACAGTTTTTGTTGCTTTACATATATTAGCTCGTTTTACTACTGTCAAAATCCTGTGTGTTGGGTACTATTATTATTATTTTCTCTTTTACCACAAGGTCAGACCTAGTGAGTTGTGCCTTTGGGATCTGATCACAGGTTGCCTGGTTCCATTAGTCCAGCATATTTGAATTTTTGAAAACATATTCTCTGTTTGCTATTGAATATTTGTTGAATAAAGCAAAGGACACAACGGCATTGAAATAAGCTGTTCTTTAAAATGGGCTTAGTAGAGTTTTGCTCTCTCCCCTGGGAACCCAGGATTAGGTACGGTGTGTAAATGTTGGTACAAGTAGAGAGGCAGTCCCTCGAGCTATCTTGAAAAGGTGAGATGTCAAGCGTGGGCTTTGCCTAGTCATGGATTATCTGTGTGGCAAAAGCCCAGCCACCCTTCTTCCAGACGATGGACGGTTTGTCTCTCCTTAGGACGCCGTCTCACAAAAGTTGTGGTTTATCTTGGACTCCTAAAAGACAGAGAGTGTTTTACCTGTTAAAGGTCACTGTCTGACGCTCTTGACTTAGGCTCTCCCCGCCCCCTGCACTCCCTCCTCTGTGCTACCGGCGTTTGGTTTAGTTCCTGATTATCTGTCTTTGGTTGTGACTGCATATGCCTTGCTGTTTGCCATCAGACAGCAGCGGTAAGGGGTTACTCTTACCCTGGTTAAGTAGAAAATGCCTAAAGTCTAAACTATGTTTGAGACCCAAAGCAATAGAGAGATATGAGACCCTGTGAGTAATGGGGACAGAAGTATAGTTGGGCTCTGAAGGCTGAACTACATGTACAGCCGTAGACACCTATTAAGCTTACTTTTCAAGCTGTCCTTGCCCTCAGAAAACGGAAATGTATCACCTTCTTTACTGATTGAAGGAAGAATGGAAATGATGACTTCCGTCCCTCTCAAGAGATGACAGCCTGACTCATCATTTCAGATTCACTAGTCTTTAGCCTCTTGGGTTTTACTTGACTTTTTTAGTGAGAAGATAATAGATATTTCTGGGTATTTTGTTGAAGGAAACAAAAACACGAATTTGAGAAGATACATGCACCACCATGTTCATTGTAGCATTATTTACAATAGCCAGATATGGAAGCAACTTAAGTGCCCATCAACAGATGAATGGGGAAAGATTATACATACATATATATATATATATATATATATATATATATATACACATATATACACACACACATACATAGTGGAATGTGTATATATATATATACACACATTTATATATACACACATATATATTACATATACACACATTTATATATACACACGCATACATATATACACACATGTGGAATATTACTCAGCCATAAACAATGAAATCTTGCCATTTGTGACAACATGGATGAACCTAGAGAGTATTATTCTAAGTGAAATAAGTCAGACAGAGAAAGGCAAATGCTGTATGATTTCATTTATATGTGTAATCCAAAAAACAAAACAAACAAAACAAAAGCAGAGTCATAGATACAGAGAACAGATTGATGATTGCCAGAGGAAAGAGGGTGAAGGGTGTAAGAGGTGCAAACTTGTAGTTATGAAATAAATAAGCTACAGGGATGTGATGTACAGCAAAAGGAATGTTGATAATAATAATCTAATAACTTTGTATGAGGACAGGTAGTTACTGGACTTATCATTGTGATCATTCTGTAATGTATGCAAATATCGAATCACTATGTTGTGCACTGAAACTGACATACTACTGTATGTCAACTATATTCCATTACAGAGTTTAAAGGTAAATAGCTACGTGTGACTGGGGTCTACCTCATTAGTGAAGCTCTAGACCATGCTACCTCTCTGGGAGGAGTGAGGTACGTCCTAGGTTGGCAAGGAGAGCTGAGGAGAGTTAATTGTACACGTTTCTGTTACCCAGCTTTCATCGCTCCCAGTGTTGATTCCAACTGTGAAAAAAGATGATCATAAACCAACTGGGCTAACATTACTAACCCCCTTTTAACAGTAACCGTGGTAGCACACACTGTACGTCTGCCATGTGTCCAGCAGGCTTCAAAGTTGTGTGGTGTGTTGTAATCAAGAAGGCGATATTACTGTATTAACTAAGAATAATGGCAATTAAGGGAAGCATCAATTAAATTTCTGCCATGTTTCTGCTTTGCAGGCATTTGGCTGCCCTTGTTGTGGTTAGAAAGTTCTTTCTCCTCAACCCTTTGTACTGCATATCTTGAAGTGGATGTAAATTTAGGTTTCTGAAAATGCTATTTCCTGAGCCATTTTCACATGTAGTGCACAAATTATTATTCTCCTAGAATACTTCTCTGGAAATTTGTCATGGTACAGTACAAGTTCCAACACAGTCTATTTATAGGTTTTTCAGGTACAAAAATGATAGAATTCTGGGAACAGTTTGATGTAAAATAAAATCTCCCTGCCCTGGATATTCTTCTATATTTGATGAAAATTAGGATTGTAGATACTTAGAATGCATGCCGTCTTCCATGGTCAAAGCAGAACCTCCCCATTATTTAACTGTCATGGTGAGGGGATTTCTGTTTTCTTTGGGCATTGTACTACAGCAGGACAGGACTCATTAGTGGAAGAGATGGGTCACTCTCCACATTACTGTATGATTTCATGGGCTCTGGAAAGGCACTCGCATAAAACTTTTCACAAAAGAGACACTCAGAAACATTTGTGGAATAGGTGAATGAACTAATGCTTTCTAAATATTCCTAGTTTCATGCTGATTAAATAGAAGAATTTAATTTTTTCTTTAAAAAATACTTACCCTAAGAAAGTAGAGCGATGGTAGCCTCAGCTCCTTGTTGTAATGGGTAACTGGGGAAAGTGATTGAATAATACCTTAATAATACCTTCCTTTTTGTGATCACTTGCCTTTCATTACTGTAGCCAAAGAGCAAAGAATTCATGGTGTATGATTCTTCCACTCATTTGTCCTACTGAAAATTCCAGGCAAATATAATATTTAAAAAGAAAATCACTTACTACAAGGGTCGGTTGGACAGACAGTCATCTTGGGAAGGTATCATTTTTTGTCCCGTGGTGAGATCAGTAGGAAGGATAAAGGTTTTCAATCATTTATCAACGTTTTACTTATAAGAGTAGTAAATTCTAGTTTGTGGAGAGGAAAATCTCTAGGAGCTTTTTGGAATGGGTGGCATTCACTGTAGCAGAAGCCTGAAATACTAATAATAAAAAAAAAAAACCTTTCTAAATATTCATAGGGAATAAAAAATGCCTTACAAATACCATGTTGTTTTCAATTCAATATTATTTGAGCCACTGGTAGATATTTCCATTTTGAGAGCTCAGCTTTCCGCCATGACTTATTTTCAGTACTTTGGAAATTAAATAGTTGAGTTTATGGTTGGTAATTTTTGCTATAATAATAGGATTTTTGCTGGTAATCGTTTAAGGTGGGGGGGGGGGAAGGCGTTTAAAACTATTGTGTGCCATTTAAAGTAATATTTTTTTCTTAGAATTGAAGTGAGGACTTTGTCCCCTCCTCTCCCCATTCCATCCCCGCCCCCAACACATGTGCCTAATCACAGCAAAAAATAGTTTGGTGAGGACTGCCCAGTCTGTTGACTGTAGCAGATTGTCCTAGGTTTTCCTGAGAGTAAAACTCAATCTAAAAAGCACTCCAGGGCTTCCCTGGTGGCGCAGTGGTTGAGAGTCCGCCTGCCGATGCAGGGGACACGGGTTCGTGTCCCGGTCCGGGAGGATCCCACATGCCGCGGAGCGGCTGGGCCCGTGAGACAGGGCCGCTGAGCCTGCGCGTCCGGAGCCTGTGCTCCGGCAGCGGGAGAGGCCACGACAGTGAGAGGCCCGTGTACCGCAAAAAAAAAAAAAAATAAAAATAAAAAATAAATAAAAAGCACTCCAGAAGCTATTTTTTCACTCCCAAGACACATTTCAATGACCAGAAATTATTTTGCAATTTCTTTCTTTGAAATTTGTGGTCGAACCTGGAATATTTGCATTTTGTTGAAAATTAGGGATAATTCTCAAGTGTTGTAGTCCCATTTTCATATTTCAAAATTACCTCCTAGTTATATAGGAAATATTGTTATATGCTTGAAATTTTCTGTCTCAGGAATCAACGGCACTTACACTTATATTTAATTTATAAAGTCATTAAAATGATGTGAATAAAAAATTGAATAAATATAGACATTTATTAAATTTCACTAGGGCTCTATTAGACCCACAGGTAATAAAATTTTATTTATTCTTTCCTAATGATATAATTAGGTGTCTGAGTTTGGACAGGCAATAGATCTCTTAAAATATCACAGTACTGTAGAAAGCAAATATATTAACTTTGTCAAACTGTTGAATCTTTTCCGCTCTGATATTCATTATAAACTGAATTACTTTTCCTAATGGTGAACTCTGTGTGCTTATAAGGTTTTTCTGAGGGGGTTCTGAAATTTTTTTTTCTTTACAAAATCATTTGTCATTCAGCAGTGCTTGTATATGATCTGATTACTAATAACTTTATCTCCTTTCACTCCTGGATTTTAAAAATTTACTGGATATATGATATGTGAGCTCACAAAGCTACAAGAACTTTTTCTGTTTGATTTCGTGGACTATCATCCAAAAAACTTAATGCAGAAAATCAGATAAGTTTTAAATAAGCTGTTTGCAAAACCACCTACTCAAGGAATGTACTAAATGTGCAGAATGAACAGATATGGTGGAGCCTACCAGTTTGACTTTATCTTCTAAGTGCACTTGAAATCAAACTGGTGAAGGACTCTGGAAGGATCGGCCAGAGCAGATGCCCGTGTTTCTTTGCCAGTTACAAGGAATCTTTACTAAGGTCAGCTCTTGATAAGAAGAAACAGGGAGTACTAGGTACGACTCAATCTAATAGCACTTGATTATTTAGCTTCTTAGATTGAACAACAACAACAAAAAATCAGCTTAACCTTTTTTTAAAAAAAATTATTTATTTATTTATTTATGGCTGTGTTGGGTCTTTGTTTCTGTGCGAGGGCTTTCTCCAGTTGTGGCAAGCGGGGGCCACTCTTCATTGCGGTGCGCGGGCCTCTCACTATTGCAGCCTCTCTTGTTGCAGAGCACAGGCTCCAGACGCGCAGGCTCAGTAGTTGTGGCTCACGGATGTAGTTGCTCCGCGGCATGTGGGATCTTCCCAGACCAGGGCTCAAACCTGTGTCGCATGCATTGGCAGGCAGATTCTCAACCACTGCGCCACCAGGGAAGCCCTTAACCTTTTTTTTTAACACAAAATATGTGCCAAACAGAGATAATTTTAAGATCAGATATGAAATTTATACTACTTGAATTAAAAAAATCTCCCCCTGGTTCAAAAAGTAATTCATTTTTCATTGTGAGCAAATTGAAATTATAGGAAAGCACTAAAAAAATCAGTGTCACTTGTAATCACATCACTCATTGATAAGTACTTTTAAATTTCTGGGTATTTCTTTTGAAAATATTTTATGATATCTGGGAGTATATGAAACTTTGGGTTAGCTGTTCATTTTAGGAGCTGTTCCTTAGTTGCATGGGAGAAGTTTAATTGAGGGAAAAGGTAGCTGGTTTCCTCTCCCCACCCCGATCCCCACATATATACATACCACCAAGTGCAGCCTTCTTGCTAGAATAGGAAAAGTATCTGGTCTTTCTCAGGAAATTATCACTTGTTTTCAAGGATCTTTAGTTAATTTCAATAATTGCCCTTTACTTACTTTAATAGCAGTTAATTGGTGGTAATTATTATTAGTTAATAGTATCAATATTTTTATTTCACTTGATGGTGCATAGGCCCATAACATAACTTTGTGGCAAATGTTTCAAGATTCCAGCAAAAGGAAGGGGTAGAGTCACAATGATAATTCTCCTTTCTTCTATTTAATTGTATCTGCTTTCCTCTGAGGTTAACCCATGTGATTTAGTTCTATATTTGTTATAATAATGCTTTATATAAGATTTAGTGGAATAATCAGAATTTCCTAGTTTAATTTCCTAAAGTCAAACAGTATAGAGAAGGTGGAACAAGACGAAGTGTATTAGTCAGTTTGAGCTGCCATAACAAAATACCATAAACTGGGTGGTGTAAATAACAGGTATTTATTTCTTGCAGTTCTGCAGATTGGAGGTCCAAGGTCAGGGTGCCAACGGATGGCCATCTTCTAGTATTCTCACGTGGCAAAGAGAAACAAACCTTCACTCTTCTTTTAAGGGCACTAATCCACTCATGAGGGCTCCACCTTCAGGACCTAATCTCCTTCCACGGACCCTACCTTCTAACATCATCACATTGGGGCTTAGGATTTCAACACAGGAATTTGGGGGGGCACACAGTCCATGACATAAGGATTCCATGATATTGGAGAAAGGATTACAAAGTTCTTTTCTTCTTCGTAGGGCTTATTAAGCTGCAAGTAATATCCTTAGGAGTCCTTGCAATTACTAACTTGGAAATGAGATGTGGTTGGAAAAAAAACCAGGTATCCTTTTGCTAGGTGCTGTGGTAGCACACACCGCTGCAGAGAGACAAGAGGGGAACTTCATTCATTCACTCATTTTATTCATATGTTAATTCATCCATGCATTCAGTGATTATTCAAGTGTCTACTGTGTTTCCAGGTATCTTGCTAAAAATCGAGAATATGATGAGAAAACTGAGACTATAAACTTTCTATTTTCCTAAAAAAACCTGATGGGGAGACCATATAACATACTTGAAAAAAATACCCCGACCTCCGTTCTGCTATTGATTGTGCAATTAAAATCTTGGCTGTCTGGTTAAATCAACATTTTAGAATTTTACCTGAGTGGTCATCATACCTGCTCTCTTAGCCATTCATTTGGAGAAGCAAATGAGGTAATGAATGTAAAAGCCTTTGCAGAATATGTATTATAGCACAGATGCTAATTATTATTGGGACTCATTTGAAAATACATATGAGATTTGCGAGATGCCTGTATATATAATCTTTCATCTTGGAGACATCATTATTTTTGAGTTCTTCAGATTTAGGAAACATATGAAGATAATACTGAATATTTTTAAATGATTTTCTTCAGTAGAAGTTTTCCCTCTAGCGGTTGCTGTGGAAATCACATGAGGAGTTTCTGTTGGTACACATCAAAATGGAAAAGAAAACAATCAAACTAAACAGAATTGAAAAGAAAAGAAAACGAAACAAAAAACATACTCTGAATTATTGAGAAGATGTTAACTAATTTTTAAAGGCTCTCCACTTGGACTTTTAAAGTTACATGGCATTCAGTTTTCGAAAATGAGGAAGAACATTCTTTGCTCCTTTTCTGGTGCCTGGTTGATTTGAATGGAGATGGCGGTTAAGTCATCTTTGGTTTGGAAGAAGCAATAGAGAAGGCTGCCCTCTCCACCTTGTAATGTGCATGAAGACTTGGGGCTACAGGTTCTGATGTGCTTCCAGTACAGCAGTGATCTCCAATCTTGGCTCCCTTGCAGGAAGTTGAACAGCAGTTCTGGGTGAGTAAGCATATTTGATCTTTCTAACAGGCACTTTTAAAGAAATGATTCCAAAAGGTTAAAAAAAAAAAATTTCATTTGTTGGGAAGATTGAAACATTAAAAAAAATCCAACCTCTAACATGGCCTACCAGGTCACCCGTTATCTCTCCCTTGCCGGCCTCTGCAGGCTGTGCACCGTCCTGGTCTCCTGTTCTCCTCTTTGCCCCCTGTCCCCGTTTTCTGACTGTGCAGTCATCTAATAATTAGTTATTAATTAATTTATGGCTGTGTTGGGTCTCCATTGCTGCGCGCAGGCTTTCTCTAGTAGCAGTGAGCAAGGGCTGCTCTTCGTTGCAGTGCGCGGGCTTCTCATCGTTGGGTCTTTGTTGCTGCGCGCAGGCTTTCTCTAGTTGCGGCGAGCAGGGGCTACTCTTTGTTGTGGTGTGCGGGCTTCTTGTTGCGGTGGCTTCTCTTGTTGTGGAGCATGGGCTCTAGAGCGCAGGCTCAGTAGTTCTGGCACATGGGCTTAGTTGTTCCGTGGCATGTGGGATGTTCCCGGACCAGGGATTGAACCCATGTCCCCTGCACTGGCAGGTGGATTCTTAACCACTGCGCCACCAGGGAAATCCCTGTGCTGTCATCTTATGTCCCTCAGACACTGCACGTTTGGACATGCCATTCCCTGTTCTTGGGATGCTTGTCATCACATCACTGGCCCCTATAGACTGAAACCTCACCTACCTCAAAAAGGTTTTCCCTGACCCACCTAACAAAGTAGGCTTTTGATAATTAATCTTTGTCACACCCCCCATTTATTCACCCAGAGCTCTTACCACAATCTGTTTACTTACTAATTTCTTGTCTACATCCCTGCCCAGAATGGAAGCTATGTGAGGCAGGAGATTTGTCTCTTATTCACAATTGTATCCCAGAACCGAGAGCAGATGCCTGATATGGGTTGACACAATGAATAAATGAATGGGAAATGATATTAACATTAACTCATTGGAGTCAATTGCATAAAGCTTTTTCTGAAACATTAGTCTTTGGTGCCCTGTCTTAGTTGAGACTAATTTTTCCACCTTTGAAACCATTTAACTTCCTGACTTACTTCACATTGAAATAAGGGTTGTAAAAGGTTTGCAGTTCTTTACCCAGAAGCTCTATTCCAGAATTACAAAATTGAAACATGGGGGGGAAAAAGTTTAGTGAGCTCTGTTTGTACTAAGTGAGAACATGATGCTTTTATTTCTGTCTGTTATTAAGTTCAGCTTGATTCTGACAGCTTGTTTAGTGCTATGTTGTTTCTTATATCTGTACAATAAGAAGTCATTTCATAAATTGAAGTTGTTTTTCTGAAACTCATGGTATTCCGTCTTGCTCTGTCTTCCGTAAAGAGATAATTGCCGTTCGCACTCACATTGTTGGCTTCCTCAGAGTCTTTTCCAGCCTCAATAAATGATAAAAAACAAAACAAAACAAAACCTCTTCAGAAATGGCTTGTTTTTTATACCCGTCATCAGTTTTGGTTGATGTTCTCTTTTGAAACTGTTTTAAATATTCCTCCTATTTCTGCATGGTTTTGAGGCGAAAAAATGTACACTGAAGGCCAAGGATTCCAGGTCTGGGAGACTGGGGTGTCTGTACTGCTGTCTCTCAGTGGACTGCCCTGGGAGAGCCTCTGAGACCCGGCACTAGACACGCAGCTGGTGGTTGCCTTCTATTCATGTTTGTGTCCTACTAACGTGAGCCTGTTGCCACATGCAACTAAGAAACAGGTGGTTTTGCTATAAATTAGTAGCAAAAAGGCTAAGACACCAAAAACTGTGAATTTCTTACTTAAATTTTCTGCCCTGTCACTGTCTCCATGCAGCCCCGTGAACACAAGGGCAATGTGCACGAGGTTGTATTAGTGCTTGCCTGGTAGTGTGTGTGTGTATGTTTAAGGAATGATACGTTTTAATTTATTGGCAATGAATGATAGGAAGTAGAATAAAGTTAATATGCATTTTATAGATAGTTCTGCTTATTACAAAGGCTCTAAAAATAAACAGATGAAGTGCAACTTATCATTGGCTTATTCAGCCTCTCTCTCTTTTTGCACTTATGCTTTCCTGCTTTCGTTACCATAGTTACTGGTTTAATCATGATGCACAGAACCATTTCTAATTACAGTAGATGCCAGCACAAAAATTAATTCTTTGCATATCTTAGGTCACAAACAGCTTGTATGTAGCTTGTTTTTTGGCACTTTATTACCATATATTCTGAAACAGACATTTGTACATCATTTTAAAACTGTTATTTTCTGCTATTTGTTATTAAGATGAAAATAAGTCAAGTGGATTGATGTTAGAACAAGTGACGCAGAAGGTTTGGAAGAGATGACGATTTATTACAAGTGAGACATCATCAATATTATCCCTAAAATATTAATTAGTAGCAATTAATACATACTTAACATTCTTTTCCCATCAGAAAATATTACTAAAAGGATGTTCATCATTGAGAAACTAAAATTATCAGATTGTGTGACTAAGCAGTTGAGGCAGATACCGCTGTTTGAGCATTCATGTTTTCTAAAAAATGGGCAATTTACCTCAAAATTCCCTCTTAGCTCCTCTTGCAGTTATCCTAATTGTATCAATATAGTTGGAGCAGATACCACAAAAATTTTATAGGCATTTCTGTTCACTTTCATTGTTATTTTGCAGCTGAGTAGCAGTTTTAAAATAATCAATGAATTATTATCAACAATAGAGATTTTAGAATATAATTAGTTTTATGGACATTTTTCTTGTTAATGTGAAAATGCTGTTATTCTTAACTCAAATGTATTACCCATCTTTTCTGCCTTAGTAAAATGTTTGATAAACCAAAAGGGCATTATTTTCTCTCACAAAATTACAATATATCTTTTCCCCAAACTTATAGGTAAATGTTTTCTATCTGATTGCTCAAAGTAATTTTTTAAACAGGTTGTTATTATGCTCCCAAATGTATTTAAATCATATTTACATTGGTTGATACATACATTTTCTAAAGCAATCAACATATGGTGCTTTCATGACTGCTCTGGTTCTAAAACCTCTTCTGTATTTCATAAATGGTAGTTCACCAGGCATGTTCAGTTTCACAGATAAAACTGTTCACAATCACACAAACAACATATCTATCATAAAATAATAAAGGGACTAGGGCACCATCATTGATCTAACCTTCTTTGGCAATCTTTTGCTGCTGTGTTCCTACCTTGGCTTGCATGGGATCTTTAAAGCATGCGTGCATCTTCCCAGAAATAGCAAATATAGCCTGGAACCAGGCCCTAGGGTTCCATTTGTGCTTACAGGAAAACCTCTGACTGCCAAACTATAAATGTTTTTCTGCCGGTTAAGACTGAAGCAGATAAATGTAAAATAAAAGCAGGAAACCTTTTCTGCTACAAAGACTAGATTCTTTTTCTTGCTGCTTCTGTTTAAAATCATCATACTGTAGTTCTACGTCAAGATATGTATCCACTCACTTGTAGTTTATTACAAAATAAATTTTAATTTCCAATTGAATTTTTTCTGACTTTTTCCATCTGGTGGACTTATATTACTATTAATGGACACATATAATGAATATACTATGTTATTAACTGAAATAGCTTTAAAATTAGTGCACTATTTAATTTGCCAGTTAAACTGGTAGAGTGGCCTCTCTTTAATTGGGGAAGACATATTTATTGGCTTTTTAATTTGGTATTTTTAACTTGCCTGGCAGCAAATGTAAATCAGTTGGGAAAGCATAAGTCTATTAATTAGCTGAACTGATTTAGGAGAGACAAAAGTCTCTTAATTTGGATAACAGGTTTTCCATCAGGAAGAATACAGATTATTAAGTTATTCACAATTCTAAATACTCGGAAATGAAATTGTAGACATGAAGATTACTACACGAGCTTGTCTGGTTTTTTTTAAAGGATTATTTGATATTCCTTTGGACTGCAGCAGTTGAGTGCCATTAGCTGTATTTGCTAGAGCCATGTTGGGTCTTCTCAGAATTTATTCTGAATTCAAACCGTAATCCATATGTGACAGACATAATTTAGACTTCTATGCAGTGTACTGTCAATTTGCAATCATAATAAACAGGGTTGACCTTTTAGGGTACAAGCATTTTCAAAACAATTTTAATGAACAAATTTAGAAAATTTGCATATTAAATAACTTAATCTTTTTTTTTTAAATTTTTTTTAAATTTTTTTTATTTGCTAAATCTAGTGAGGCTATGCTCATGGGACAGAGATTGGCCCTGGGATCCCTCTTATTTTATTTTATTTTATTTTTTAATTAAAAAAATTTTTTTTTGTGGTACGTGGGCCTCTCACTGCTGTGGCCTCTCCCATTGCGGAGCACAGGCTCCGGACGCGCAGGCTCAGCGGCCACGGCTCACGGGCCCAGCCGCTCCGCGGCATGTGGGATCTTCCCGGACCGGGGCACGAACCCGCGTCCCCTGCATCGGCAGGCGGACTCTCAACCACTGCGCCACCAGTGAAGCCCCTAACTTAATCTTTTAAAATAAAATGATTTGAGAGTAAGCCTGAGGTATAATAAGATGAAACCCAGACTCTTTGTTATCCATTCATTCATTTGAGGTCACTCACATCTATATAAATAATTGGTTAACAATTTTTAAATTAAATTGGTTGATTGAGAGTCACCTTACTGATCAAACCAGTTACATTATTTGATTTCAGCTTGCGATCTCAGTGGCACTTGTCAATTTAAATGCTGTTTTTCACTGTGAAAACTGGCCCATTCGTTTAGCTTTGGGCTTTGTTCTGAACTTAATGCTTTTATGTGAACAGTCTTCTGATAGGTTACTTTCTTTAGATTTTCACTGAAATTAATTTTAAATTCAACTCTTCAAAAATAACTTGTTTAAAAAATTCAAGTAAATATGTAATATAAAATGTGACAGTCCCCTTCATAGCCCCACAGTGTTTTCCTCCCCCATTTTGCTCTCCGGTCCATAGGTGATCACTGTTATCACCATGCTTTCGGATTTCTTTCTAAGTATTTGCTCAGTGACTTGTTCATTCAATAATCCAACATTTTAAGTACTGTCATGCAGAGTGTCATATCCATTTGTATGTGTTGGGCACATTCGTATTTTTTATAACATGAATTTGATCACACTCTACAAGCTGTTCTATAACTTGTTTTTTTTATTTTTTATTTTCAGTAACTTTTTCCATAGAGGTACATATAGACACAACTCATTTTCTTTAAAGGCTACATAGACCCATACTAGGTATGCAAAGTAATGTACTTAATGGAGGGGCGTTTGAATGCATTCCTTTTTGTTTGTTATTTCCCAAAAATGCTGCAATGAAAAGTTTGTCCTTGCGTGCAAGTCAGGATTTCTGTCGATTAGACTTCTAAGAGTAGAATTGCTAAGTCAAAGAAGATGCACATTTATAACTTTGATATTTTGGTAAGTTGCCTCCTGTCACATTTATTTCCATTTTAAATTCCTCTCAAAGCAGATGATGGTTTTGTTGTCCTGTACTCTTGGTGGAGCTGGAAGTCATCAAATCTTAATGATAGGTACATAGTAAAAGATGTCTCTTAATTTAAATTTCTTTGATTTTGAGTCTTTGAACTCAGGGAATATGAATTTATTCAAGTCATGTTTTATTCCTTGTATTTATTATATTTAATGTTTTGTATTTTTCTTCATAAGTAATACATATATATGTATATATTTCTAGTTTGTTGGTATTTAAATGGGGATTTAGAAAATTCTTTATTTCTCTCTGTGAGTATTTCTTTTCTTCTGGCACTGGTTTTAGAAATCCAAGTCTTTCAATGGCTCTGGGGTGGCTGCAGGGAATATAGAAGATGTCCGCCTGGGCAGGCTTTCTTTAATATTGGAGGGAAACTTCTTTTCTGTGCAGTGACGGGTTGTACCTTTGAATGAGTAATTCCTGAGAGTTGTGATAAACAACCATGATTGGAAGGGATCTGCCACCTAAGAGGCCAGCGGTGTCGGGGAGGTGAACTCCTGGCTCTTATTTAGCGGTACAGACAGTGGATTAATGCCCCATTGCTGTTGGGCCTCACGGTAAAGGCACATTATTCCCTCTGCGGTGTCAATGCTCAGCGCAGAGCCCCACACAGCGGGTAGGTTAGCATCAGTGTTAAACTAATCACGAAATCCATGTGGAATTAAATGGGACTGAGAGATTATCATTCCTTTTTAAAATAAATGGTTCTTAATATCCGCTTTGGAAATTTGTGCCTGGTTGTGACCTCTGAGCATGAGATGGGGATTTGAACAATAACTGAACTTTATCATTATTGTTTTTAAAAATATACACAGAGGGTTAGCTAGTTCAGGTGACAGTCTAAAAACTGGGACTATGCTTTATGGCTAACATAGGCATTATGAAGAAATTCGTTATACAATCTGTAAATATTCCTGGAGGCATAAATGATAGCTTCAGAGTTATCAACAGAAAGAAAATAAATGTGAGGGTTTTACTGCCTTGCTGTTATGTGAAGGAGTATCTGAAAGCATTTATGCAAAGTTAATTTCCTTTTTTTGTATTTACTTTTATTGAGCTAGTTAATTTCGAGCAAAACCCCATAACATTTTGGAACCAAATGTATATGCCCTCGAACAATATACATTTTGGTGTTCAAGCAGTATCTTCTGAAAATTCTGGTGCCAACATTTACTGAGACAAGAGTACAGTCAACATAATTTCTCCTGTATCTTCAGATTTGGGTGATATTTTAGGGCAGTCCAGTCACTACAACTTCAAATTAACAGCTTAAGTAAACAATTTAGTTTTTACTGTCATAAATTATTTGATCTATAGCCAAAATTTGGCATATCTGTGGTTCCCTAGATTCATGGTTATGACGCTTTTCCTCCTAGGTGTTAATTGATGAGAGTTTGGGAATCACTGACTTACAAAAGAGAATAAATGCTGTAAGATTAACATTTAAAATAATCAACTTCTCCGAGGAAAAATTTACCCGTATAAATAAAATGCACCCATTTCAAGTGTAGCATGACTTCTGGCAAATGTCAACTGTGTCACCACTACCAGTCCTCAGAAAGATCACTTGTGTCCTCTGCTGGTGATCACCTGCTCCCTTGTCCCCAGGCAATTGCTGATCTGCTTTTGCCCCTGTGGATTAGTTTTGCCTGCTATAGAATTTAATGTAAATGAACGTAGCTTTTTGTGTCTGGCTGCTTTCACTCAGCACAAAGCTTTTGAGATCTGTACATGTCGTTGTAGATATTAAAAGTCCATTTCTTTCATATGCTGACTAGGAACCCATTGTATGGATTTACAGTTTTTCCACTCACCCATTGATAGACATTTGCGTTATTTCCAGTAGGGGTCTATTAAAAAAAAAAAAAACTTTTAAGAACATTATGTGCAAGTCTTGGTGTGGACATACGTATTCATTTTCCTTCATTAACTACCTAGCAGCATGATTGCTGGGTCGTATGGCAAGTATATGTTAACTTTGTAAGAAACTGTCAAACTGTTTTCCAGGGCTCTACCATTTTACGTTCCCACCAGCTGTGCATGAGACTTAGTGTGACTCCACATCATCACTGATACCAGACATTGTCAACCTTTCGTTCTCAGTCATTCAGAACGTGTGCACTGGTACATCATTATAGTTTTAATTGGAATTCCTCTGAAAATAGATTCTGAGAATTTTCATGAGCTTATTGATCATTTGTATATATTATTTTTTGAAGTGTCCTATCCTTTGCCCATTTTTCATGGATTTGGTAGTTTGCTTGTAATTGGGATTTGCATGGAATATCTTTTCTAATCCTTTACTTTTAACCCTATTTCTTCCTTTATATTTAAAGTGTATGTCTTACAGAGAGCATATAGCTGAGCATTGCTTTTTTTACAGTCTGACATTCCACATTTTATTTGCAGTATTTAGACCTTGACTATTATTGTAATTGATAGTGTAAGTGGGTTTATGTCCTCCTTGTTATTTATTTTCTATATGTTTCATCTATTCTTTGTTCATTATTTAATTTTTCCTGACTTCTTTTGGGTTGAGTATTTTTCCTCTTCTATTTTGTTTATCAACTATATCATATTTTTAATTTTTAGTAGCTCTGTGGTTCACAATTTGCTCTTTAACTTCTTACGGTATAGCTTGGTATAATATATATCTTCATGTATAATGTAATAATCTTAAAACAGTGTACCATTTCCACCTTCCTTTCTTTGTCTTATTGTTGTCATACATTTCACTTTTGTATATATTATAAATCCAGAATACTTTGCTATTATTTTTGTTTTAAACAATTAATCTAATCAAGAAATGTTTTAAAGATGAGAAAGTGCCTTTAAGGTATACTTACCTGTTTATCATTTCTGGTGCTCTTCAGTCCTTTATGTAGACCTGGGTTCTATCTAGTATCATTTTCTTTTTGCTGAAGAATTTCCTTTACTGTTTTATTGTAGTGCCCCTACTAGAAGTAAATTCTCTAAGATTTTCTTTGTTTGAAAAAGTCCTTATTTCACCTTTATTCTTAAAGTATGTTTCCCTGAACATAGAGTTTGAGGTTGACAGTTTTTTTTCTCAGCACTTTAAAAATGATGTTCTATTGTCTTTTGGATTGCATAGTGTCTCATGAGAAGTCTGAGATCATATCTTTATTCCTTTACATGAAATAGGTCTTTTTTCTCTGGTTGTTTTTAAGATTTTCTTTTTATCATCTGTTTTCAAAATTTGATTATATGCCTTAGTATGATTTTCTTTGTGTTTATACATCTTGAGACTTGTTAAATTTATTGGATCTGAGGATTTAGAATTTTATTAAATTTGGAGAAATTTTAGCCATTATTTGTTCAAAATGTTTTTACTGTCTTACACTCTCTTTTTTCTTTCTTAGACTCCAATTACATGTATATTAAACTGTCTCAGAAGCCACTGAGATTCGGATTTTTTTTTAAGTCTCTCTGTAGTTTAGTTTTCATGTTTTCAGCTCTTCTTTTCTTCATAACAGATTGGGCTATTAGGTCCATCCACGGCTCTTTTTTTTTTTTTTTTTTTTTTTTTTTTGCGATACGCGGGCCTCTCACTGTTGTGGCCTCTCCCATTGCAGAGCACAGACTCCAGACGTGCAGGCTCAGCGGCCATGGCTCATGGGCACAGCCGCTCTGCGGTATGTGGGATCTTCCTGGACCAGGGCACGAACCCGTGTCCCCTGCATCGGCAGGCGGACTCCCAACTACTGTGCCACCAGGGAGGCCCTGTTACTTAAATTTTAAATGTTAAGTGTTGCATAGAACGTAATTATAATAGAAAATCATTTGTTATTTATGTACAATTAAAATTTAGCTAGGCATCTTGTGTTTTATCTGGCGTCTGTAACTGCTATCCACGAGCAGAGGAAGGATAAAAGCAGCCTTAACCTTTAGACCAACCTAAACTCAAGCTTCAATAGGGGTTACATTAGATAATATTTATTCAGTGTTTCTCTCTGCCTCAAGTTCCTCCTCTGTAAAATGGGCACAAGAATAGTGATTACTGCATAGGATGGCTGTGTGGATTGAGATAGGAGAAATAAGTGGTTAGTCTGTGCCTGTCTCAATCTAAGTGCCCAGTAAATATTCACTCTGATGTCAATGACTGTAATAATGACGATTATACCAAGACAGTGATTACTACTCTTACTGTTTGTTTTCATTATTGTTTTTGATGGTTTTAAAATTAGATATGATTTTTTGTTTCAAGAATCTGTCAGTTTAGCTAGGAAGAGTAAATACCATCACAAAAATGGATAATTCATTTATAAAATTCTGTGCCATGCATTGTCCAATCTCAAATGTTACACCACATAGTTATTTATCAGAGTATCAACTGTCTAATAATACATCCTACCAGAATTATGTAATATTAACTGAGAAGAAAAAGATCTTTGTTTGGGAAATAGTTGTACTGGCTTCACTCTTCGGTATGTGGGAGGACTGGAATGCCCATTTTATCTGCAGGACAAGTGCCAGGATTCTTGATAGAAGTTTCAGATTATTTGAATAGTTTTTATTCTGAAGAATTCAAAGGGATTAAAATGAAGTTCAGCGTTAGAGACTCAAAAGAACCTCACCAAGCCCA
>NW_006773710.1:495655-512648 GCF_000442215.2 Lipotes vexillifer | reverse complement strand
CCCCCCCCCCCCCCCGCAAAAGATTCTTTTAAAATTTAATTCAGAGTTGAGTATAATTGTCTAAATTTAGCTTGTGAAGTGCATAAAATAAGCTGTATAATACCCAGAATGCTCCTTAGGAAGATGATTTCATGTTGAAACCTTTTTTCAAAAATAACAGAAGACAGGTTTATAAAGTTTTTTTTTTTAAGTTTAGGCTTATGCTTTTGGTCGTTGATACGCTGTGGCTCGTCTGAAAACCTTCTCCTTAGAAAGAAGACTGTTTACATGGAGGTAATCTTCACGATGAGCTTCTGTTCTGTTTTTTTTTTTTATTTTGAAACTCCTGGTGCTGTTTTCAATGAGGCAAAAAAAGGCACCGTTTTTACAGGGTGCTTTTATTAACGAGAGAATCTTGCCTCAGCGGAGAGTGACCGAGTGTTGTCTCTGTGTCCATGACGGGGACACCGTTCATCTCTGGAGCGCCCACTGCATGTCCAGCAAAATAAAACAGCTGCTGGCGGGGGGCGGTTTGTGTGGAAATCCGAAAGAGGAAGGAAGTTGAGATGAAATGACTTGTAGGTTTGCCTTTATCCATAGGGAGTAGGTCTGTTCCTTGGGAACAGGGGTGAGACAGACAGGTACACGGCCCTGACATTTACAGGGGAGCACATGCCTTCCTACGTGATGTGAGAACTCCATTATACTCCGCACTCAGTGTGTCTACCTCCCAGGCACAGTGATCACATTCTGCTTTATAATTTAATGGTTTAAATACTTCTGTCTCCGGCTAAAGTGGATGCACAAGACGTGAGTAGCCTAGTTTTGTCTGTGTTTACATCTGTTGCATGAACTAATAAGGTGATTTACACATGCCCAAGGCTCTGTACACGGTTTTTTGAGAATTGATGGGTCATGATAGCTGAAAGGGAAAAAAAACCCAACTATGTTGACTCCTGAATACTCCGTACTCCACGTGTGTGGGTTCCCCCTAAACCAAGCCATTCTGGCACTACCTGCCTGCAATTAATACCACGTCCCGCAGTCCCAGAAACCTGCACCCCACCTCTTATACTGATACATGCCCCATCAACAGATGTGTTCCAGGACAACTGTACAAATGCAGAAGAGTACTATTTTATTGTATTTTAGTAACTGAATTTATCTTTGTTTAACCCAGAGTCCTACCAATAGGGACATGCATTTCAGAAAATAGCTACAGTGCAGTGGACCTCTTAGAAGAGTCCACGAGAGCCCACTTGGCTTCCAAGTCCTCCTGGCTTCTCGAAGCATGAGCTAATGAGGTTTCATGATGAGATTGAGCTTCCAAAATATTTTGACTGAGATAGGTGATTTCAGGCATATAAAAATGTTCCTTTTTGTTTATGAAAGCATTCTGAATACAGAAAAAATATCATTGGTGTTTAGAAATTGAAGCCTGCTGTTGTGCTGCATGTCACAGAGCTGTCATCTTTGATTTTCGTGGCTATTTCTGGGAAGGCTGTTGCTTTGAAAATTTTGTTTATTTATTTTACTTAATCACAGGCCTGAAACTATTGAGAGCTAATGTATGTTTATTTATTCCACATAAGCCTTCGACTTCCAGCATGAGGAAGCCCTATTCATGACTCACTTCTGCATTGGCCCCCTAGTAAAGAAGGTGCTCCTGGGAAATGTATATTGTAGAGATGCGTGATAAAATGTATTGTCAGACAGCCCCACCCACCAAAATGAACCAAGGACATAACTAATTAATTAGTGTTTCCCTTAGAGCTTCGTTATTTTAATTTTGAGAGTTTGATGTTAAATAGAAATTGCTATTCTAAATCAGAGTTCTTTGGTCAGACTGCTCTATAACAATAAGTATATTGAAATGTGATGAATGGGAGTTAAATATGCTTATTCATATTCTCTTTTGCATATGATAACTCAAACAGGGAAAGACCCTGACTTTTTTTTTTTTTTCCTTTGCGGTACATGGGCCTCTCACTGCTGTGGCCTCTCCCGTTGTGGAGCACAGGCTCCGGACGCGCAGGCTCAGCGACCATGGCTCACGGGCCCAGCTGCTCCGCGGCACGTGGGATCCTCCTGGACCGGGGCACGAACCCGTGTCCCCTGCATCGGCAGGAGGACTCTCAACCACTGCGCCACCAGGGAAGCCCAGTGCTCTCTTAAATAGAGCTACCTGTGAACAAAACAAGCAGTGCAGCTAATGAAGAAACACAAGAATAAGGATTGGGAGATCTGGATCTGACTTGGGCAGATCCACAGGCTTCAGTCTTCTCTTTCAGGGGTTCACGCGTCTCTTCCAGCTAAATGCTGTAGGTTGTATTCACCAAGTATGAGTGATTCTTGGGGTTCTGTCTGGAGTGAGAGTAGAGTTCCCACAGGCTGTGGACACCACATGCCTTCTCTGTTTTTGAACTGCAGTCTGTGAACAGGACTGTGCTTCCAGAAATGATTAGACATTTCTCAGTAAAAAGAATCATCCCCTCAAAAAAGCCACCTTCTTCTGTCCCAGTGGGTGGTTTCAGAAAAGAAGCTCCTCCCTCTCTTGTGTTGGTTTCCAGATTTTATATTCTGTGCGCTCTACAGTAGAAACAGTTTCCATATTTGTACCCAGTAGGTGTACGCTTGTAGATTCTATACATATACCATTGCATTTATAAATAGGTGGATGATGAAAATATTAGAATAATGAGATAAAGTCAACAGTATTTTAAATAATATTTTGTTCACGGCATAGACAGCTATTTGGTTTTACTAAAATACTGTTGTAAATGATAATATTTTTATTGTAAGCAATGTGACTAAATAAACTCCCATATATATGAATATGGGTTAAGGCAGCGATTTATAGGTCTGATTTTAAGTACAGTTTTTTTTGTTTTGTTTTGTTTTTGCGGTACGCGGGCCTCTCACTGTTGTGGCCTCTCCCGCTGCGGAGCACAGGCTCCGGACGCGCAGGCTCAGCGGCCATGGCTCACAGGCCCAGCCGCTTCACGGTATGTGGGATCCTCCCGGACCGGGGCACGAACCCGTGTCCCCTGCCTCGGCAGGTGGACTCTCAACCACTGCGCCACCAGGGAAGCCCCCAGTACAGTTTATTTTATTATATGGTTATTAAATTTGAAATCAGTACTCCTTCAATTGGCATTTCTCTGTAAACCATAATATTTTGAATTGTCGGTATCCTCTCTATAAATGAGGTTCTTATAAACTCAGAGAAAATTTGGCTAAATGAAAAATATTTTTAATGAAATATTCTCATATTATAAAATAATAAGCATGTCAGGTCAGCTATTTTCACAAATACTGTCTTTGTGCCTCAATTCAGAGTAATTTTCTTGGACAAATATATAAAAATTTGTCAAATAAGTTGATTCTTTCAAATGTTTTATCAGATGTAGATACCATGTAATTGTAGGTCGTGTCAATTTTATTTTGATCTCATACACAATACAGAGTTATCCAGTAAAATATAGGGGCTTTATTAAAAGTTTCTTCCACAAGCCAAGCTATTCCTAAACACAGAGAATTTAAAAATTAAATCTTGAAATGCATTTTGATCTCGCATTGTCCAATTTGTTCACTTCTTTTCTTGCTCTTGTCTATTTTTTTCTGTTCCATTTTATTCTCAGTAACTGCAATTGACCTGAAGCTTCAAAAGCCAACATTTTTGGCACTCCATTTTCTGAATATTTTGAAAAAGCATTCAGAATTTAGAGATATACAGTCAAAATTTAGGGAACTTTATAAACGCACACAAATATACATAAACACACGTAACTTTTGGCAACTACAGCTGTATTTTCATTGGTACAATATTGAACTAGAAACTAGGTTGGATATAATTATGAATTATAATTCATCTCAACCAATTTCAAATACATTTCTTAGGAATACTGTTTTTATTCAAAAGCTGTGCTCTAACAAAACTTGTATTCACATTATTACCATAAAAACAATTCTTTGTTGTCAACAGTGAACTTTCTAACTACAGTAGTATTTACCATAATGTTACATGTTTCAGTTTCAACAGAATGAGCTTCTAAAAGCTTTGTCCCAAATATATTAAATTAGATTTTAAAATTAAAATCAGTCTGGGAATTAAATTTAACTGAGTTTCATTTTTGTGCTTTTCTTTGAAGCATTTATGACACAGGATAATTTAACTGTAAGTTCATTTGCTAAATGAACAACATACTAATAGCTTTTCCTGTGTGCACAAGAAAACTCGGAATAAGATAATGCACAGAATTAACCTAGAAATCAGGCATCTGATGTACTTGCAGTCATGCTTCACGGAGTGAAGTGTAAACACCTTCTCTGCAGCTTCTCATCCTAAATCATTGTGTTCAGGTCCAGGCTTCTTAACATAACTGCTGCCTTTTAAACAGTTACTCTTCGTCAGCAGATTGGTGTCCTCTGACTTTCATATGGTCAGACACATTACCGTGACTCTCAGTGGACAAACATTTTGAAAAGTTACACAGTTATCCTCAACTTCTTCGAGAAATGGAAATTTGGTACTTAGTATTTTCGTTGAACGTGGCCTTTAGCTAATTAATGGCAAAATGGTCCACTGCAAAAGGAAACGCTTTACCAGAATAAGCTATATAAATAACTGTAGGTTTAATGACTCAACCACCGTAGCCCGAGTGTTGGGACGCCTCTTGGTTTGTTCTCAGGAGAAACTGCTCAGGTTCTGCTTCCTCCTCTCTTTCCCATCCATCTAACCTACAGCTTCTCAGAAATCCGTCTGGCTGGTGGCCCGATAGCTCGGTCCCTCTCACAGTCTTTAGCAAGGACCACCGCACGTCTGGTCAGGACAGCATGCGACCCAAGTGGCAGCTGCATCAGATTCCTTCCACCCCACCCTCCCCGCAGCTCGGTCTGCCCCTACCCCTGGCGTCGGGTGTGCTGCGTTTGATCTTTGGTCGCACTGCATGCTGTCTTTGTCAGGAGGATTCGGTCGTATTTCATTTGGAGAGGGTCATCGGTAGAGACGGTATCTGAAGGGGGTACTAGTTTTCTTTAGATGTAACCATGTTTTAAAATGAGAGAGCTGTTTGCTGCACAGCGTGCCATATGCTACCACATACGGCAGGACCAGAAGCAGGAAGTGGAAAGTAGAGGACTACCCGATCCATCTTGGCTTATTTGAGTGCAATTGCTAATAGTGACAGTTGATTTGAAAAGAAAAATGCCAGGGCAGAGATGGAAGTAGAGGGTTCCAGGCGAACCTAGATGGCTCCCACAGACTGGGGATTATGACCCTTGTTCACCCTCATGCTTGTCATCTTGTGGCAGCAGGATGGCTGCTGCGCTGACGGCCATGGACTCCATTCAGAAGCAGCAAGGTGAGCGGGGTGTGGGGAGGGAGACAGGGACGAATAGGAAATACCTTCCTTGGAACCTTCCTCATGCCCAGCACACTCCTCTGTTCAGGCGGCAGGTGTCTGCTCCCTTCTCACTGTTGAATGTGTGTTACTCTCTGAGGCAGCTCATGGCCAGAGCTTGGATGCCTAACTGCAGTTTTCTTCCCCGTACACATCCCCACAGCTCTCTTCCTTTGCAGTAAAGTGTTCTTCTAAAGAAAGAACGTTCTCACATTATTAATCTTTTCAGTCGTATGGTGTATATAAGTTATTCACACTACCAAATGTCAGGAACTCTAAAGACTGCCTTTGACAACATGTGTAAGATCTGTTTAACTCAGGTATTGCTAGAGATTCAGCACGTTTTTCTACAGAAAAATATTTATAGATCAGTGGTAATATGGATAATAACAGAGTATCTAGGAACTGATGCTATTATTATAATATCTTAGATAAATAACTAGTGTGGACTGCATTGTAATCCAACAATATTGAGATAAAGATGAGCTCAAAAGTGCACTGATTAAATTATAGGGCAGCAGTATTTTGGGGAACAATGATGTGCTTTCCATTTATAATTGCTAAATCAGTATCCCTTTCTATCCAAAAAATGAATAAAATAGAGCAAAATAAAATTAAAAGGATGGTTATAATCAGTTAGATTTTATGTTAGGTTGATTTAAAATGACTGGTAATTAGGGATTTTGCTTAAGGGTTTACAAAAATTGTATGATGTAAATATTACTAGTGCGGGCACTCCAGTAGGTAAATGCAAAATCCCACCTCAACAGCAACACAAAACAAAGGGTAAGAAACCTGATGCAGCAAACAAAATGATAGGTCATGATCAGATACGAATATGTTCTGTAGAGTAAAATCTGTCCCCTTCTATTCTTCCGTAAAAAACTAAATTTCCAGGAGGTGTGAAACTCAATGCATACCCCAAATTAGGTCCACATAGTACTTTCTCAGGAGTTCCTTGATGATTTAGTTATTGCCTGGTCTTTAACAGGTTATGGAATATTTCGTCTTCTTTGTATCCCATTTTTTCATTGGGAACAACAGTCCTTGGCTTTTTGGTAGGATAGAGCGTGGACATCCTTGGAGAATCTGATTAAAATGTTGAAGTTCTCCTTTCCACGTATGAACAAAAATTCCATTTTAACCTTAGGCAGTTCACAGGTTTTGGAAGGCATCTGTGAACCCATGGAATGCAGATTAAAATCCTATCACATTGCCTGGCTAGTTAACCAAATGAATTTATGATCTGTTAGCACATTCCTTTCTTCTTTTTTTTTTTTAAGGAAAGAAATTAGTCATGGTTGTGTATTGTAAGTGTTCTTTTTAAAGGATGGTTTTAATTTAACTATGTTTATGATATAAAGTTAGCATAGTCTGAATGGAATCTGTGCCTGCATATCTTGGATGATTTGCAGTTTGTGTTTAATCTTAAGATTTTTTTCCTAATACGTAGTTTTGCTATCTCATGGCATTTGCAGAGTGATTGCTTTATCTTTTACAACTCTTGTTTTAGCGGTATTGCGGAACCATTTTCACATAAATTAACTAGTGCATCTCAACTAGGAAACAGACACTCATCTCAGAATTAGCAATCATTTCCAGTTATCCCTGCCTTATTTACCATCTTCTCCCAGGATACTCATGTGGCCCTTAAGGAGAACCTTCCTGGGGATATTTATGGAGAGAGATGATTTTTGATATAGTAGCTATGAAATGTTTTCGGGAATTTCATGATAAACTACAAAAGCTATTTTATTGTAGACGTGTGACGGAAGCACTACTGTAGTGCCGTGCGGCTCAATTTTTATATTTTTATTAAGCATGAATAACCACAAGGGCCCGCATGAGGGAAGGTTGTTTGACAAGAAAAGCCAACTGTTAAAGCATAAAAGCTACAAACTAGATTGGTCCATCCTGCATCTGTTTGATGCCGATAACATGCTTTGAACCTCATCATTGCGACAGCTCTGCCCAAGACCCTCACACCAAATAACAGAAGTCTTTCTAAGAAACTCCTTTCCTCAACTTTCCAGTGTGTGTCTAATTGATAGACGTCATGCATGTATTTGTAGCCTTTTAATTCCTTCTCTTGATGTGTCCACCTATCTTTTCTTAACTATGTTTTCAGCTTTATTGAGGTATAATTGACAGATAAAGTTGTAAAATAGTTACAGTGTAGATCATGGTGGTTTACTCTGTGTCCATACTGTGGAAGGATTCCCTCCGTCTACTTAATTAACACACCCATAACCTCACCTGTTACTCATGTGGACATACTATGAGTGGAGACCAGGCTCTGTCTGGTAAACAGGAAACCTTTAAAGTTTACTTCACTTTCAGTGAGACTTTAACTCATGACCAGAGATGGCCAGATGTGAGAAGACAAAAGGAGAATCTGTGAAAGAAGCCTGTCTGTGCTACACGGCATCCTTCAGAGGGGTCTGGACGAGAGAGAAAGGTCTGAACCAGAGGGAGTGTGTGCTCTTTTACACAGAGGACGTGCCTTAATCTGGATACACAAGGAAATTCCTGGAACTGGATAGCTATCTCTTCCCTTACAGGGAAGTTCTGAGGTAACAGCAAGGTTCCGACTGAACTGGATCTCTGCTCAGCTACACGGAGCAGCTCACCATCCTTAACCGGTCTGGCACTGTAACCAGTGTCACATAGGCTGGGAAATGTGGTCTTTTAGTAGCGTGCTGATTCTAAGTGGGAGTTCTCCTCATTTGAAAGAAAAGGAGAGAATAAATTCTTAACCAAAGTTTAGAGTTATTATAATAACTACATATGGAATAACATAATACGCAGGCCTCTCACTATTGTGGCTTCTCCCGTTGCGGAGCACAAGCTCCGGACGCGCAGGCTCAGCGGCCATGGCTCACGGGCCCAGCCGCTCCGCGGCATGTGGGATCTTCCCGGACCGGGGCATGAACCCATGTCCCCTGCATCGGCAGGCGGACTCTCAACCACTGCGCCACCAGGGAAGCTCCTGATTATGCCTTATTTATCAAAGATGAAAACTTTGGCCCAATTCTTCTTTAGTTACCCTTGTGTACTATTAAGTAGAAGGCCGCTCAGAAGTCTCAGGCAAACTTCACTGATGCTTCTAATTAGGGTGAGTTTTGTTGGTGATTAAAAAAATAAAAAGACCTGCTGTTTTTAAGTTAGAAATGTTTGGGTGAAAGTGTCAATTGCTATTTATAGCTTATTCTGACTCAGTCTCTTTTTGTACCTGGGTCTTACTCTGTCACGAAGGTGAGAACCTAGATTTGAGGATCACGTAGACATCATAAGTAACTTTTATGATGCAGAAAATTTCTAGAAGTTCCTCAGCAGAAAGCCATTACATTTAATTAGACTGCCAGAGACCTCATTCTTACAAGACAGATCACTAGAAGAGTTGAATTTTTAAAATAAGTGGTGGGCAACAGTCCTAAGCAGATATTTTAATTAACTATACAGTTATTTTTAGATGTACTAAAAGTGTACCCCACCATATCCTAAGTATAAAAGGTGATCTTTCCACCTTCCCCAGTTTCAGATCAGTTTATCAGTATGCTCAGTTTTGCTTCAGAACATGAGTCTATAAAATCAACAAATATGAAAAAGGTCTTTGCCTTATTATTCTAAGATAGCTTATGAAATAACAAGACAGATACATCTCAAGTAAAAACTAACGGAGGACATAAATAGACAATTCAAAAAAGAATGGGGATAGACGTGAAATAATTCTTTCTTGTTAATTTCAAAGATATACTAGATAAAAAGTGATGTGCTGGAGCTTAACAAATTGCTGATGATTTAAAAATATACATTTCTGTATATTTCACATATTGCATTATAGACATATTTTTTGAAAAAAATTAGGAAACACGGTATGCAGCTTTCTCAGTAAACTCTGGGAAACCAAGTAAAGAATCTTTCAATCCAAACTCTTAGGTTAAGGAAATGCTGTCTTTAGTTACAAGCACTCTGTTAACTCTTGCTTAACTTTCTTCCCTGTGGAAATGGTCAACAATAATTTAAGACATTTTTTTCAGAATTTGTCTATTTAAGACATTTTTTTCAGAATTTGTCTAACATCACCATTTTTGGTTAAAGACAGGAGCCATGCCTATACCTTCTTGATATATACTAACGTTTCTTCAGAAACCGTTGAATTATTATCTCCCTTTTTTCCTCTATTTAAAAATGTTTCTTATTGATTGTTTTTTTTTTTTTAAACTTATTCCACACGTAACTCAACAGCTGCTGCTCCCAGCACCAGTTTCATTACCTAAGCAAAACTTTGCCTTTCTTAAAAACTGACAGATTCCCAGCTCACATCCTTATAGTTTGTCCAATGTTTTTAGAGAAAATTCAGAGCTTGCACATAAGATTATCATCAAGTTTGTGTGAAATATCTCTTCATTGTAAAGTTTTTCCTTTTTCCATTTTCAGTGTCAGGGTTTTAAATTACATATGCAAAATATGCCCCCATAAACTCTTCATTGTGAGAATATAATATGTTAGAAAAAGAATTATTATAATTTACTTTTTTTTTTTTTTTTTTTGTGGTACGCAGGCCTCTCACTGTTGTGGCCTCTCCCGTTGCGGAGCACAGGCTCCGGATGCGCAGGCTCAGCGGCCATGGCTCACGGGCCTAGCCGCTCCGCGGCATGTGGGATCTTCCCGGACCGGGGCACGAACCCGTGTCCCCTGCATCGGCAGGCGGACTCTCAACCACTGCGCCACTAGGGAAGCCCTATAATTTACTTTTTTATCTGGTGGGATTTATTACTAAAGCATTTTCTTTTCAGTGAAGTTTAAAATGAGGTAGCTGTTTTGAGTTTCATGAAATAACTAGGGGGAAAAGGATCCAATTTTTAAAAAATGACAATAATAGTATATAATTCCTTACAAATTACCCACTTGTAAGGCTACTTTGTTGTCTTTCTGTGTTGTGTTGTTTAGAAAGCTTTCCTCTCCTTGGGGTGAGATATCTTGAACCAATTGGTATTATTTTTCCATTGCTTTTTTTTCCTGTGTTTTTTGTACCAACTCATTTCTCCCACATATTAGAGTTTTTAACTCTAATATTATCAAATATAAAGTCTAATACAATATAAACTCTAATATAATATTAAAAACTCACAGTTTTTAACCTGTTGTTCCTGAATTATATAATAATTCTCCCCCCCTCGTGCATTTTATAAATTTTGTATCAAGGAGGATGAATGAAAAAGCAGATTTTTAATAGCTGCCCACACTATTATGATTTCATACAGGGACAGATAAAATCTTGTCAGCCTTTTTTGTATTTCTTTGTTCTTGTTAGAATTATATGTGTGCTACCTTTCTTTGGTCAGTATTCGTTTGCCATCTCAAGCCCTGCCATTGCATTGTTTTGCTTATTTAGCGCTGATGTTTCATTTCATACAACATGCAATCAACAACAGCTGCTTCTAGCAGGGCCCTACAGTGCAGGGCCCTAAGGGCAGTGCTGAGGGGAGGAGGTGACTCATTTATGGGGGGATTAAAATGAGGAGGGCATCTTAAATGTTAGGACCCCTACAGATAAATGTGATCGATCTTGTGGAGGGCAGCCTGTAAGAAGCTGCCTGTGATCCATTCACTTGTTGTAGCTGGGAGATGACTCCCTCCACTCCCGCTGCCCAGAGAAAGGTATACAGTCAGGTGATCCTGTCTAATTTCCTTGCTAAGTGGACTCCTGCAGACTAGTGATATTTGCCAGGAGAAAGAGACTGTTATCTCTTCAGTAGGAATGCTTTTAGCAGGAGGTCCTTGGCTAAAGGATTGCCTGTATTGCAATAGGAAGTAAACCCTGGGTCTGTGGATTCACGAGGCAGGAAAAAGTCTTGTCAACCACCAAACACTTTGGGGTACAGAATAAAGATATTTCATAACTTAGAAATTCCCTTCAATGTGTGTAACAACCTGTAACACGTCTCCTCCACTCACCTGTTATTCTGGGCCAGAGAAAACACGTCCAGTGCAGGAAGGCGGGACCTGGGGAGCCACATGGGATGTCCCAGTCTTCTTTATCTGAGCCCCTTGATTTTTCTTATCCTTAAAATTATTAGTAAAACTTGATACTGGGTAAGAACTCTGATTTAGGGAGTCTGATTTGACAGTTTGAAAGTGTGGGCTACCTTAGATTATTATTTTTTCCCTCATGGTGTGTACACCTTCTAGACTACCTTCCTGGGTTATTTTCTGTCTCAGGGCTGCTCCTGATGTGATATAAAACGAGGGAAGCAAAATAAAACACAAGGTCAGTACTGGAGTCAAGGAAGTGCTGCTCAGGGCCCCTGGGTGATGTGATCTGTGGCTTTCACGGGCTCTTATAACTTTCCTCTAAAATGGCAGGCACAGGAAAAAGACAATGTTCTAAACGATTTGAAAGAAAAACTTAAAAATTTGCCAGAAAATAGGGTAGTTTTGGTTTACTTCCAAAGCTGATGGGATTAAGTGGCCTGTATATGTTACATCCTTGGAGCCATCCTTTCCGCTGTCTGTTTTGTGGAAAAGGGACTCAGGGAATGCACTGAACAGAAAATTAGGTTTTCTGTATCTGTACAGATGGTTGTGAATTTTTTTTAAGATTTTTTGGTGTGGACCATTTTTATAGTCTTTATTGAATTTGTCACAGTATTGCTTTGCTTTATGTTTTGGTTTTTTGGCTCCGAGGCATGTGGGATCTTAGCTCCCTGGCCAGGGATCAAACCCACACCCTCTGCATTGGAAGGCCAAGTCTTAACCACTGGACCACCAGGGAGGTCCCTAGCTGTGAGTTTTAAACCCATACTCCTCACTGTGTATTGCTGCTCACAGGAAACAGGGAAGGAGAACCATGTGGGGAGGGATGGGAAGTGTGGTTTCCACTGGGGGGACCTCAGGACCTAGGTCTCCGGGTGTTCTGAGGAGTGCGGTTTTGCATGTATCTACTTTCTTGTTTGCTGTTTAATATTGATGTCCTCCTGCCCTTGGCTGGGAGCATTTCCAACATTTCTCCTGTCTTCCCTCCCTTCCCGCCCCTTCCCCTGCCCTCCCCTGTTCTCTCTCGCTATTCTTTTGCTCTGAACTAATCCTGTTTCTACTTAGTGTCATCTGCTTGTTTAGGTTTCAGAAACTCTATACATGTAGCCACATCTCAGCATTAATTCTAATGACACATCTGACGCTGTCTCCTGGACAGTCCCAGTTTGGTGTGTGGACATCACCTAAACCATGCCTGTCCTGGAAGGGATTAATCATCTTCCTCTTTGCTCCTTTTTATCCCCTTCTTGACTTTTCAGTTTCCCTCTGTCATTTTTCTGGCATCTTATCTTGAAGAAAAAAGTTCCCTCACTCTTTTCATTTGATGCAATCAGTCATCTTCAGATTTTTTATCTCTTTCAAGCACTCCTTTTTTGGTACCATTTTCATGCATATAATCCTAGTTTGAATTATCATATTATCTGTATGAACCTTCAAATTATTTCCCTGCTGTCAGAATATCTACTGATTTTTTTTTTTTTTTTTTTTTTTTTTTCTATATATTTATATTTATTTCTGTAATTAGATGTTCATATTTCAGAGACTCAAAGTTCGGCCCCCGCGGCCCCGGCGGCCATGGCTCACGGCCCCAGCCGCTCCGCGGCATGTGAGATCTTCCCGGACTGGGGCACGAACCCGCTTCCCCTGCATCGGCAGGCGGACTCTCAACCACTGCGCCACCAGGAAAGCCCTCTACTGATTTTTAATCCATCCAATTCATTGCCAAATTTATATTTATTAAACAGTAGTTTCCTTATATCATTCATCAACTCTCAGCCCTTAAGTACTCTTCACTGTTAACGCAGTGAATAGAGTTAAACTCACTTTATGTTTGGGGGGTATGTGGCCTGATATGATCTGTGCCAATACTCGTATTAAACCTTTACAACATGATGCTAAAATGGAAGTTTCAGCTAAAGTACAAGGAAGTATCAGGCCTTATGTAGTATATGATCAGATTAAGGGAGAAAAACCCTCTTGACAACATTTAGAACATAAAAAGCGTTAGAATGTCTTGATTCTTTTAAAAGGGCAGCCTCTGTACTGTGAGTCTCGTTCTCCTCACTTACCTCCCCTTCAAAAAAGAAGGGTTCTAAAGGCGAGCACTTGGATAGCTGAATATATGCCCTTGCCATTTGGCAGACAGGGTAGATTAGTGTCTCAGACACCTGAGAAATCTCAACGTCTAAGCTTCAGAGAATTATTTCACCCTCCCGGGTAAGCAGGGCGTAGGATATCCGAGTGTTTACTGTGGACCATGTGTGAGAGTGAGGCAGCAGAGGTCAAGATACATGATACCTTAGGCTATAAAGCAGGTGTAGGCAAATTTCAGCCCTCCGGCCAAATTTCACTGCCTCTTTCGGAAAAAAAAAAAATGGAATATAGTCACAATCATTTATTTTATCTATTGTCTATGGCTGCTTTGGGCTACAGTGACAAGAGTTGAGTAGTTGCTACAAAGATCAGCTGGCCCACAAAGCCCAAAATGTTTACTGTCCCTTACAGAATAAGTTTGCTAACCCTTGTTTAGAGAGGTAAAAGCAGTTTCAGCAGAAGAAGCCTGGAATTGTTGCTTGATTCCTAAGTCCAGAGAGAGAAAAAAGCCAGTAACTAGACTGTGAGGGGAGTCAACCTGATACCCATGGTGGTCTGAGCGACGCCAAAGATAGAGAAATTTCAGCAAGCCAATTAGTATGGAAAGAAGCTCCCTGCTTTTTGCATCTTCCATCCTGTGATTACAGAGGCTTATGATGGGCTCATCTGAGTAAGTGTCTGCTGCCTTCCTTTTTTCTTCCCCATTCACCAACACAGGAGGGCTGAGAAACGGGATTATCGACCAGAGGAGTGGTAACACTGAAAGGGAAAAGAGAAGGCACCTGCCCCCTTGCCCAGCTTTAAATCAGGTTCAAAGCTTTTATTATTACATAGTTCTCACCATTTTAATTCTTAAAATTAGACTGTTTTACAACCTAAAGAAATCATGCAGTTTTTATGCTATTCAGAATAACCAGAGAGGACACATTGGAAAACGCAGATTTTCATCAAGGGGAAGAGGGGAAGCCAGGGACATGTGGATTCAGGCCCCAATGGCTTATGAGGGTTGGTTGTTCAATATTCAGAAACTCTGTGAGCCTGTGGGTAAAGCATTAGTCGCTTGAAATTGGCCGCAGTGGGAGTATTTACACCACAGAAATTGGTAAACGCTAGAGATCAGGTCTTTTCCCCCCAGAATGTCAATTTCCTAGCACACCGCTGGATGGTAACAAGCCACACTGACTACTTTGAAAGTGCAGTGGGAGACGAAATGCACATGCTTTTCATTATACCCTATGAGTTATTCATGTTTAATGTAATGGTTGTACTTGATTCCTTTTCCTTTGATTCATAAATATCTTGTTGTCATTTTCACTGTTCCCTAAACATAGTATGGCTGTTTCTCATTAAATATGTTGTTTAACCTATGTTATTCAAAGTAATGTTTATCTCTCTCAGGTCGTCCTATCCAAATCTTACCAATTTTTAAAACTCACTATAGACTCTGCCTCTTTCTTAAATCTTTCCCATATGACTCCATTTGATATTGAATTTCTCTTTATTGCTCTTCCTTTTGTATTTGTGTTTCATTGTATAAATATGTAATGTAATGCGCTGCGTGGCTTTTAAATTTGTGTCTTTCATGTTTTTTCTCCCCTCACTTTTTTTTTTTTTTTTGCGGTACGCAGGCCTCTCACTGTTGTGGCCTCTCCCGTCGCGGAGCACAGGCTCTGGACGTGCAGGCTCAGCAGCCATGGCTCACGGGCCCAGCCTTTCCGCGGCATGTGGGATTTTCCCGGACCGGGGCACGAACCCGTGTCCTGTGCATCGGCAGGCGGACCCTCAAGCACTGCGCCACCAGGGAAGCCCTTCCCTCACTTTCACTGTAGGCTAACGGAAAGTAGAAATCGTGGCTTTTCAAATTCATGTATCAATCCCATGTTCATAGTTAGCATTATGTAAACTTATTTCTAATAAACATATTAATAAAAATTTATTCATGAATGGATATGTTAAAATACTCTAGTTACTTTCACTATGGTATTATGGTAGATTGAGGGTCTTGGAAATTTCGCCAGCAGGTGGCTGTACGTATGTAGAAAAAGAAGACTGTTACAGCAAAAAATTAGAAAGCTTAACTATGTTCCCTTCCATATCAGCTTAGACAGTGAATTTACTCTCTGAACATCTGCTTTTTATCTGTGAGCTGAATTTAGTAATATCTGCCTTCCTAGATTGTTGGGATGATCAAGTTAGATAATGCGTATGAACTCCTTTGATCGATGTTGGGTAATTAGGTGTTTGCCCTGACATACAGGTGGGCCACTCCGATGAATTTTTCTCTCTCGTAATAACTCTTATTCTGGGAAAGACCTCCAGTTTAAGCTCTTCTAAATTGTTAAGGGAGGGACAAAAGTTTCTCTTGAATCTACAGGATCTTGATCGCCTTTAGTGCAAAATAATTGTCACGGTAAAGTGGCACGTTTGGGGGAGGCTTGTTCTGAACCCCTTCAGGTGGAATAGAGTGGCAGCCGGGCACAAATTATTTTGACTGTAATAGATTGCATGCTAAAAGTGATCACTAAACAAATGGAGTTTCAATTTATGATGTCATAAATATGAAATTTATGGCCAAATAGTTATTTAGTTACTACAGTGTTGTTTTTTTTCTATATTTACTTTTTCGTATTCTTACATTTGCTCTTAACATTCACTTCTCCCCTGCTCCCTATTGACGTCAAAAAGCGTTTCCTCTTCAGCGGTTTGTATCTTTCATTCTGAGGATGGGACTGACTGAGCATGAATACTGTGTAGATTTAGGATTCATGGAATCTCAGAGGACATAGATGCAGATGCAGGTTCATTTGGACTGTGTCTAGAAGGTCTGCTACTTCAAACACATGAGGTTTTGAGATTAGATATTTAATAAAAGGCGAGGGGGGAAGCAAGGAACAAAGGAGATTTGATCAGGATTGAGATTGGCAAAGAGCAAAAATGAAATTAGAGGATTCATGGAAATGCGTAGTCCTTTCAGGCATGAGTGTGTGTGCACACATGCTTAGAGGTGGAAGAGTAGCATCTTAGTCTGTTTGTGCTGCTGTAACAAAATACCTTAGACTCAGTGTCCTATAAACGACAGAAATTTATTCCCCACAGTTCTGGAGGCTGGTAAATCGAAAATCAAGGTGCTGGAAGATTGGGTGTCTGGTGAGGACCCACTTCTCCATTGGCAGCCATCCTCTCACTCCATCCTCACAGGGTGGAAGGGGCAGGGGCTCTCTGGGTCTCTTTGATAAGGGCACTAATCCCATTCACAAGGGCTCTGCCCTTGTGACCTAATCACCCACCAAAGACCCCACCTCCTGACACCATCACATTGGAGGTTAGGATTTCAAACTACAGATTTTGGAGGGACATAGCCAAGTGGTATGTAGGTGAGGAAGACCAGATCAGAGGCAGCAGGTGCTCTGTAAGACAGACCAGGAGGAGGTGGCGTGACAGCCCGGAAGCTACGCAGTGAGCCGGGGGGGGGGGGGGGG
>NW_006773710.1:483095-495536 GCF_000442215.2 Lipotes vexillifer | reverse complement strand
GCGGGGGGGCGCGGCGCACAGCGCTCTTGAAGCGCCCGCTGAACCCGTCAGCTGTAATGACTGGGAAGCAAGTTGTGTCTAGGACGTTTAAGGAGAAATGCTGGCTATTTAACTGAAACCATCACAGGTCGTTTGTCTTTTGTGGTGGGTGGTGGTTCTGCTGTGGTTCTAAAGGTCCTCTTACAGATTGGCAGAATCTGGTAGACAGTATTTGCTTTCAAAGATGCCATAAATGCCCTTCACTTTGACCTACTTCAGTGGCTGAAAATGTTCCTAAACATCTGTAGCTGAGATTTCCCAACTTAATTTGGTTCTCATCAGAGTAAATTTCCATCCAAGTCAGTGGCAGCATCTGTGCCTGTAGCTCTGAGAAGGAAAAGATGTGTTTGGTGGTCTCCCTAAGTCAGCAGCATCAACGTGAACTCGTGAGAATTATAAGGAAATGAAGTAAGGAAAGGTAAACCTGGATTTCAAAGGAGTCTGGGTTGGGCTGCTGTCACGGAGGTGATGAAAAGCAGATCTGCAAGCTTAGAAGCTGTGCAAGGAACAGAGCTGTGTTTCTGAACAGCACCATGGTTACGGTCTATAAAAATAATAAAACTGGAAGAGAAAAATAAGAGTGCAGGAGTTTGAGGATTTTTTTTTTCTAAGATTGGTTTTTATCTACTTGTCTGATCAAATGAAAAGATCCTGTGATTTGCATGGTCGTACCTAAATCAAAAACCAAAAGCAGATTATAGATGTCTCTTCAAATGCTCATTGCTAAATATTCAAGAATGTTTGTACTCTCTATCCCTCCTCTAGACACCACGAATGTTATGTTTAACAAATCATTGTGAACTATCAAGTCTCCCTCTACTCTGACTGCAGATCTACAATCAAAACTCAGTGATGACTTTGTATCTTTCACCCACTACTTAGACTTACTATCACTGATGCAGGGAGAGAGTTGCTTGAATTTTAATGCTTCTTGCATCCAGCTGTGGCCATTGATTCACTCATTGAATCTGATGGTGTTAAGCACAATAAGGGAGATGACTTAATGGGTCTTAAATGTTTACTGTTATCGAAACCATTCTGCAATTTTCATTACCTAGAGAAGTCCCTGCTGGAATGTTATTCTTTCTACTTCCCAAATGCTTCTTGTAAGCAGAGATACAAGGAAATTCAGTCCACACCAGCTGTTACGGGCTAATTTAGAGAGAAATGAAGTGCCCATATTCAGTAAAGCTCCAGTAAAATGCTCTTCTTTTCTTAATGATGAGAAGACAAAAGGGCATTGCGTTTTCACAATTTAACGTATGCCTAGCAGTTGACGGTTTTTTTCCCCTCACATTAGCATTCTTATGTAATGTGAAGACCAGTTCCTTTAGAAGATGTTTCCTTAACGTGAGAGGATATGTTCTGAAGGGGATCAAAGTACAACACCCCCAAATATGCCGCTGTGGCAGAAAGATTATTTTGAGCTGAAGGCAATGGAGAAGCAACAGACAGAAACGTTCTTTACCCTCCGTATTTGCCTAACAGCAGGGCATCCATTTCCCTTTGTATGAACCCAAACCCACTCTGTCTCTTGCACCGGGGAGGGCAGAAAGGGATTAGCCCAGAGACAACAAGGAGAGGAATCTGTATAACAAACCTTACCGAACAAACCTTATCTTTAATTAGTTTCCCCTATGCATTTCCCTTACAATTTACCAACCTTAAAGCCTTAACACTTTTTTTCCTTCTGTTGTTTCCACAGTTTATTTCTCTTTGTTAAAATGGTATACAAACCCCTGGCACTAACTGCTTCTTTGGGTCTTCAGTTTTTTTCCTAAAATAGTGGTACCGTATTAAGTTCCCATCAGAAATACCTGAGAGTCTGGTAGCTCCATATTCTAGCCAACATTTGGTGGTGTCATTCTTTTTAATCCTGGCCATTCTAAGGGATATAGTCCAGTTCAGTTTTGATGGTTTTCATTTGCGCTTTTCTGATTACTAATGAGATGGAGCACTTCTCATGTGTTTACCATCTGTTTGTACATCTTGCTTTGTGAAGTATCTGTTCATGTCCTTTTGCTCATTTTTAAAATTAACTGTTGGTCTTTATGTTATCGAGTTGTAGGAATATTTTATAGAGCCTTGATGCAAGTTCTTTGTCTCAGGTTTTCCGGGACTAGTGGGATACTCCAGGATACGGCACTTAAATACCAAGTTGCACAACACAGTAGAAGCAACGTGAGCTATAGAGGAGAGGAGGAAGCAAATAATCCTTCTGTGGGTGTGGACGAGTGGGTAACATATGGGCGTGGCCAGAAGGTGACTGTGATTTTACCAAGGAATATAGTGTATGCAAGGAGAGGTATGAGAGAGCATAGAAGGTCAGCTCCGTAAGCACGGGGGCTTGGCTTTCATTTACTATTAGGTCTAGTACCTAACCCAGTGCCTGGCAAACTAATAGGTGTTCAACAGATACATGTCGAAAATGGATCATTGAGTCCTTTGTACCCGACAGTTGCACGGATGCCATCAGCAGTGTTACAGCAGAGAAGTAACATGATCTCACTTATTTATTTTGAAGGCCAACTTCGGTGGCATGTGTTTAATGCATGGCAGAAGGAAGAGATAAAAGAAGCAGGTCTGGAATCTTTTGGTGGCATTTGGTCATTCATTTAGCATATATTTATTCAGAGCTGTTGTGTGCTTCTTATAATTGGTGGGTTTAGTAAGGATGAGAAAGGCGTGATCTGTGCTCTCAGGGGGCTCACGGTCCAGTTTGGGGGAGGTAGAAATAGAACCAGACAACTATCTAATGCAGTAATTACAATGATGGATGTATCCCTGGGGGCATGTGTTTGCAAGTCCACCTTTGGGCATTAGGGGTTTTTAACTTGAGTTTCATCTATATGGGTATCATCTAGAAGAGGGAAGTTGGGCAGGTGTTTCTAAAGAGGCCTCTTATGAACATAGACACTCCCTGAGACTCAACATTGGGTCAACAGTAAGCAGCCTGAAATTCATAGAGGTGCAAGGTCAAAAATAAAGGCAGAGGTGGTCACAGGGAGCTGGGCTCCAGGTCTTGGAGGACTTATAATTACACATGGAAGAGTTTGGGTTTTATCCAGTCATTAATGAGGAATTACTGAAGTGATATAGGGAGAGAAATGACATGGTCAGATTTACATTTTAGATAGGTCACTTTTAAATGGTGTGTGAAGAATGGATTGAAAGAAGACAAGATTGATATGGCAAAACCAGCTGCATTAATTGAAGACAGCAATGATTAAGGAAGCCGGAAGATTTCCACTCAGAATGATCGCTTTTATTTATCAAGATTCACCAACAATATCAAAGAAACTTGATATGATTCTGGTTTAAGATAGTTGTACTTTGCTAATTGCTAATTATTCACAGTTTGAAATTGAAAAGAAATGCTTACAACTGTGTTACTTGCCAACTTCGGTAAAATATATTCAGTAAAACGTAATATGATATAATATTTCAGTAAAGTATAATATCACTAATATAGCAAAAATAAAATGGATTCTAATTTAATTAAGTACAGTCATTGTTCGGATTCAATAGCTTGTAGAGAGGACCTCATTCTGCCATTCTGAAACCTGGGCTGATTTTATTCTTTAATCAGAGTAACTCAGTTGACTCAAATGACAGTGCCTGTGCGCATACACTTTAGAGACTTTGGAAGAGATTCTAGCATGAGAGGAGACGCAGAATCCAATCCCTACATTTTTCTCTTGGGCCCTCCATTGCATGCCTCCCTGATCTTAAACCATCTTCTGTTTCCTAGAATGGCTCTACAGTGTTTTTCCGGTCTAGGCAAGAAGCAGATTCACTAGAAGAACTCAGCGGTGGCTAGAAATGTTGTTCGGTATCTGAGGGTAGTTCTACCCTGAGTTATGCTGGGAATTCCCAGACAGTCCAGTCTCTGGACTGTTGATGCCAAGGCCCAGGCCTCACCCTCCCGTGCTCGGTATGTGGGGGATGCCGAACTCTGCAGAAAGCAGGCTGCTTATCGTCTTCTTTCTCCGACTCCAGGGCTGCCTCTCACCACTCCAGTGGCTGCCGCAGCTCCTGTCATTTGAGCCCATTGTGGATTCACTACTCCCATCAGCCCTGGACTCCAGGAGCTCCAGCTGTGGGACCACATCAGCCTCTTGCTCTTACTAACCCGAGGACCCTTCACTGCCCTCTGACTTCTCAGCAGTTCCCTGACCTGGGCAACCTCTGCCTGTATTGGCATCTCTCATTTCACTTCTCACAGTGGTTTTTTGTTTTCCAGGTTGAGCCCTGACTGATGCATGAGGCAAACGAGTTCTTTTAAGCGCGCGAGTTAATCATCTTGAACTGAACATTTTCAGTGAATATAATCATTATCCCTGATACACCGTTTGGATGAAAGACGCCACTCCAGAAAAGAGGATTTCTGGGTGATATAAACACAAATAGACGAACCAAAAATCTTGTCAAACTTCACCCTCTTTTCATGGACAAGTACAGAACTTGGCCTTGAGTAATAAATACTGTAGCAAGTTGCTTTACTGAAATATTATTTTTTTGCATTTCTTCTCAGATTCCACTGTGCCCACCCCCTCTTCCCACCGCTGTCCCCAACCCAAGAAGATAGGCATGTCCTTTTGCGCGTATCTAACTGGGTTTTTTTTTTTTTTTTTTTTTTTTTTTTTTTTTTTTTTTGCGGTACGCGGGCCTCTCACTGTTGTGCCCTCTCCCGTTGCGGAGCACAGGCTCCGGACGCGCAGGCTCAGCGACCATGGCTCACGGGCCCAGCCGCTCCGCGACACGTGGGATCTTCCCGGACCGGGGCACGAACCCATGACCCCTGCATTGGCAGGCGGACTCTTAACCACTGCGCCACCAGGAAGCCCTAACTGGGTTTTTCTTTTTTTTTTTGCAAGGCAGGAAGCAGAAGTAGAGGGCTCCTGCAACAGCACTTTGAATTCTGTTCAGCTCTTTAAGCAGTAATGCTGGGTCCACGACTAAGGTGGAATGAGGACAGCAGTTGGGTGAGAAAGCTTTGGAGGAGCTGCAGGCAGCCTGAGGCTCAGCAGAGGGCAGGGATCTCTGGAACTCAGAGGGAGGTGGGCCTCACATCCAGCTCCTGGGCACCTCCCTGAGCAGAATGAAGGATCTCAGAGGATTATTATCTGGTGCATTCAGGAGGTGTTAAAGGAAAAAATTATTCATGACACTTGTTAAGGCACATTGAGACAGACTTTATTCAAGGGGGTGCTATCAAGACAGGCATGGGGACCGCTGCAGTGGGATATGCACTGGGAGAGAGATTGGGGTCAACTCCGAGCACAGGGTGGACAAGTGGAGGGTTCACAGCCACGGAGCAGGGTAGGTGGGGATAAGTGGATGGAAGATTCCTAAGAGCAAACTTCAGGGGGAGGAGGGATGCTGAGTAAACCGACCTTTAAAGGGTTCTCGCTGAAGGCAGGCCAGGGAGGTGACACATCACCTGGGAGGTGGAAAGGGGTGAGGAGCCTGATCAGATATCAAGGATGGCTAAATTGACTTATCAGGATTCTTGTTAAAATTGAACAATGTCGATATGAACACAGAAGCCTGAAAGTCAGTTGAAAAGGAGCTCAGAAGCATCTGAGTAAGGTTTGGTCAATGAGAGAACATTATCAGTGGCAAAGTCCCAGGCAATTGTGATTTCAGTGTCCCAAGCCTGCCACAGACTCTGCAGAGGTTTCTGACCTGAGGGACCGGAGCAGACAGATGGGGGCAATCTTGCCACCTACCTTGGTGCTCCTTGAGTCCAGAAAAGCTCGGAGCCTTTTTCAGCCTGAAAGTTGGAGCTCTCTAAAAAGATGAAAGTTGAATTTCCTGCCACTCTTGAAAGATGGAAACTAGAAGTCAGAATTACGTTGATTTTAAGAAAATAAATAAAAGTAATACTAAATTATATCTAGATTTGCTGACTCAGATGTATACCCATTGCAAAAGTAATCGTACTTACATTATGCTTTTAAATTGGCAAAGCTATTGCAAATCATATTTTAACTACCAGATGTTAACATCAAATTTGCTTAATAAAGCCAAGTGTAAAAGGCCACTAATGGAGAGGCTCAGAACCAATAGAAGACAAAACAGGATAAATCAGAATAAAATCAAATGCAAGGTAGATCAGAGATTTGGGGGTAAGAGTTTATGCTAAGGTACTATTATGAATAGTTATTTTAAAAGATGTTAAAACATGTTTTAATTTGAAGAAGTAACTGCAAAAAAAGCCGCTATGCTTGTATATGATAGATCAATGCCAACGTACTTAACACAGTTTAGCACATATTACAAATCCCATAAAAGTTTTTCAAATCTTTTCTATATTATTAAGCACCAGAAACAATTATTGAGAACATGGCTATGTGTTACTGTATGAATAGGCTGGCCTGGAATTTTTAACCTGCTCATAATATGTTTTCTTTTTAATTTAATTTGTTTATTTATTTATTTTTGGCTGCATTGGGTCTTCGTTGCTGTGCGGGCTTTCTCTGGTTGCGGCGAGCGGGGGCTACGCTTTGTTGCGATGCGCGGGCTTCTCATTGCGGTAGCTTCTCTTGTTGCGGAGCACGGGCTCTAGGCGCGCGGGCTTCAGTAGTTGTGGCGAACGGGCTCAGTAGTTGTGGCGCACGGGCTTAGTTGCTCCACGGCATGTGGGATCTTCCCAGACCAGGGCTTGAACCCGTGTCCCCTGCATTGGCAGGTGGTATTCCTAACCACTGAGGCACCAGGGAAGCCCTCATAATATGTTTTCATCTGTTTAAATTTATTAATAGCTGTATATATCTTGGTGATAACATTTATATGTCGATATCCTTTTCCCTCATCTGTGTTTTCTAAATTTTCTACAAAGTACATCTGTCACTTTCGAAATAATCGTAAAATATTTACTTTTAAAGTCTTTAGTTACTGCAAATTGGCGTTCGAAAAGATTAATTTATTCGCTATTTAAAAAAAACAATGCAGGGGCTTCCCTGGTGGCGCAGTGGTTGAGAGTCCGCCTGCCGATGCAGGGGACGCGGGTTTGTGCCCCAGTCCGGGAAGATCCCACATGCCGTGGAGCGGCTGGGCCCGTGAGCCGTGGCCGCTGAGCCTGCGTGTCCGGAGCCTGTGCTCCGCAACGGGAGAGGCCACGACAGTGAGAGGCCCGCGTACCACAAAAAAAAATTAAAAAAACAAAAAACACCCAATGCATTCTCTATATTAATATCAGTTTTATTGAGACTAACCTAAATTTATTTTGAGAGGAGAAATTTAAATAGAATTTTGAGTTCTTTATATTGACCAAATGGAGTCCTTTGGCCTTTATTCCATCCCATAAAGAAAACTCACCAAAGAGAGCAAAATACAGACAAGTTGGCTTCAGCAGTGGTAAATCTCAAGGCATTCATTGACATTCCGGATCATAAGGTGATCTTCTTCTAAGGATAAAGTAAGATTTTGTTTTGTATTTTTTGTATTTGAGTTTGCTTTCAAGCTGACTCCATCCCATTCTAGGTCCCCTGAAATACTAGGTGACCCAATGAAATGAAGCAAGAAGCCCATCACAGCAGGTCTCATCAGTACTCAATACTGACCAAGGAAGCAGCGTGTGTTGCAGCAACACTGACTTAAGTCTTGGAAACAGAGACTGGCGTAGAACTTGGATCTGCTACTTATTGGCTGAATGACCTTAGACATGATGATACTCAATCTCTGAACTTCAAAGACCCCCTCATGTGAGAAAAGGGGATCATATATCCCCTGTATATTTTTTTATGTGTAGACTTTCCCCCTAAATTATATGATTGTTCTGAAGCTTTTTTTTTTTTTTTTTTACTTATTTTGTGTTGGAGATCTTTACATATCATTATATGCACAGCTAACCTCTTCTGACTGTGCAGAATATCCGTAAAATGAACTCAACCAAAATGACTTAACCAACCCCGTCTTGATGAACTTTTGAGTGGTTTCTAGTATTTTACTATCCTAACATGGAAACCCTCATGTCTGGTTGTTTGTGCACGTTACTCTGAAGAAGCAATGATGAAAAGGTGGAAGGGTTTATGATAGAGAATGAAGCCCCATTATCACCTAGAAATAGAAGATTCTTCTTTTGCCATTGCATGGAAATCTCTTCCTTTTTGTGAAAAAAAAAAAAAACAGTTGTGGGCAGAACGGGGCAAATACTTCCTCAGAGAGGTCTCATTCTATCAGACAAAATTAGTCTTTTGTATTTTGTGAGACTGTCTTTTGGGCTAAGGCAGGGCAGCTGCTTGTTTTCTAGAGGTCCTTTTCTTTGCAGTATACTTTGTGTAGATTAGATATAGACGATTTCTCGTTTTTGGATTTAACTAATCACTTAATCTGAGAGCATTTAATTAGGTCTGTGACTTTTTTGAGTGAAAGTATATCTTCAAAGAAATCACACAAGTCTTGCAGTTCAGAGACAGGGATGGTCTGCCATCCTTATCTTCTGTTCCCCAGCTAGATCTACCACCTCAGTCTTAAGACTGCCAGACAAGAAGGTAGAAGGTGAAATTGTCACCGTCGTTGAGACCACAGTATTCCTGGAAGGTGGGAGTTAAATGGTTGCTGAAATCAGAGATGAGCTCATCCGTTTTTAGGACTAGATTTTTTTTTTTTTTTTTTTTTTTTTTGCGGTACGTGGACCTCTCACTGCTGTGGCCTCTCCCGTTGCGGAGCACAGGCTGCGGATGTGCAGGCTCAGCGGCCATGGCTCACGGGCCCAGCTGCTCCGCGGCATGTGGGATCTTCCCAGACCGGGGCACGAACCCGTGTCCCCTGTGTCGGCAGGCAGACTCTCAACCATTGCGCCACCAGGGAAACCCAGGACTAGATTTTTGACTAACCAATTTTGACAGGGAAGATCTCAGAAATATAACATGAAGTTCGGAGTTACCTGGGGTCAAATTTTTATCATTGTATTTGGTATCATTTTGCTAATAAATAACTTCACACTGCTTTTACTTACCAAGTTTTAGCATCTCCAGGTTTCACAAGGAGGTGAGTGAATTGATAGATATCAGGCATCCTAGACTATAAATTCCTAGGGTAAACTTACATTCTTTAGTGAACTTCTGTCTCTTCTTAGGGGGATTAGGGAATTTGTTAACTAGATTAGGCAAATTTGACTTAAACTAAGATTTGAAGATATAAGACCAATAAGGCTGTTCCTTATGTCCACCTGTATTATAAGATATTAGGAAGGAATCTCATGCATTCAAGGGGATGTGGTTAAAAGGAAAGAGTACCGTGAATGTGCTGGAGGAACAGGAAAAAAGAACAGACCAAGGGGGAGGGAGACGTCAATCTACAGGGGGTCAGGAAGGAGGCTGATTGGAGTTGGACCAGGAGAGAGAGAGAGAACAGTGTTTAAGTTTGGATGTTAGCACTGCCTGTATTTATTACCTTTTCTAAGGAGTTCTTACCAGAAGCAATTTTAAGTGTTAGAGGCCTCTTCATAACAATAAAAAATGTAGCTCGTTGAATATTTGGATTTTTTGTTTTTTAAATTTTTTGCGGTACGCGGGCCTCTCACTGTTGTGGCCTCTCCGGTTGCAGAGCACAGGCTCTGGACGCGCAGGCTCAGCGGCCATGGCTCGCGGGCCCAGCCGCTCCGCGGCATGTGGGATCTTCCCGGACCAGGGCACGAACCCGTGTCCCCTGCATCGGCAGGCGGACTCTCAACCACTGCGCCACCAGGGTAGCCCGAATATTTCGAATTTTTAACCCCCTTTTTTTCTAGGGTATCTCACAAATGATTATTTCATTTATACACCAAGTTCCCCTAGCATGGTCCATCAGAGTCAATATTGTCTATGATGAAACCCGGCCGGAGTTTAAGAAGCTGGACAACAGCCCACAGGTTCATTGAAATGACCAGGCAGTTGGTTGAAAATAAGAGAATCTGAGAATCAGACCCTTTGAAACTTGGGTCTGCCACCACTGTCCTCCAATCCCATTTGTCTCTCTCAGTAGTGAAACAAAATGAGACAAAAGCCATCTACCAAGGACGATAAAGATGAAAAAATAAAAGTTTAGGCAGTGTTTCTAAGCCAGGCGGCAGAGTGCTGGTCAGAAGGAGGCTGGTAGCCCATCCACGGTCACGAGGACTCCTGGGACATCCACGGGGTGCCTGGCATGTGGAAGGGCCCGGGCCAAGCTCCAGCCTACCCAGCCCTGACCTGAGTCTCGGCATCAAAACTGCAGAAGGAAATCAACCAGAACAGGAATAAAACCTTTATTTAAAATGCCAGGCAGGGACAGCTCAGAAGAAAGCCAGAATTTTTAATGAAGTTTAACGAAAGGGCACAGTTGATATTCACCTAATAGTAGGAATAGTGGGTCCAAGATGGTTCTGATGCATCCACTTCCATTGTTGGCACAATTTCAATTCTATCAAGAGGGAGTGAAGGAACCGTTAGACTGAAGGCCATGTGCCAGAGAGGATGGGGCTGGGACACAGCTGTGCGGCTCGAGGACATGCAAGACCCACTGTGGAAAATTATTAGTTCCTTTAGCACCTCTTACAAAGCGAGAAAAAAGTACTTCCAGTAAGACTGTTCAAGAATATTTATGAAATATCACATGGATTACATACTGAAGGTTAGAGAGTTTGGAACATGGGAGAAGAAAGTGGAACATGGCAGAGAGAAGAGAGTGTAAATGATGCTTGAGACCTGAGAAAAACTAGGGAAGGGACAGAAAACAATGAGTAGCACATTATTTTTCTAGGCCTAAATTTTTTTTTTAAGGCTAATAAAGTAAATTGGAATGGCACGAGAGAATACACTGAATTCCTGTCCAAGGATTTTAATTATTCAAATGCTGGATATCTGTGACATCGTCTCTCATAGGTGACGATTCATATTAACAAGATGCCATTTTGTGAATTTTGTCCTTCTTGAGTGGAGGCTGTAGTTTGCTTGAGTTACCGAAAGGTGGCAAAGTTACATGCTCAGTAGTTTTAAACAGTAGCTTGCTTCCCAGTGGAGCCCTCTGATTCCTTTCAGTCTCAGTGGCAACGCACACACAACATGCAGTTAAACAATGGGGAAAAAAACCACACGGAAGCTTTCAGTCCCTTGTGTTGGTCTGTGCTCTAGGCAACACTGCAGCATCACGGCTTGCAGTACTATGAATCATAGCCTTGCCTTCTCATTTTATTCTTTATTTAGTGCTGTCATTATCTAAATGAGCTTTGAAATTATGAGCTGAAGCTTCAGACTAGTCTCTGACTCTGCTCTTCCCATCTGAATTTGGTTCAATACTTTATGTATTTTTTAAAAAGAGAAGAGAGCAAAGTAATTTTTAAGATGTAGCTCAAGTTCTCACCACCTGCACTTCTCCCTTATTCTCTCCCAAGGAATAAGCACTGTCCTGAAACTAGGGCGATTTTTTTTCTTTGTATGCTTTCGTAGTAATTACTTATTATACGTGTCAGTGCCCTCCAGAGACCACCAGGAACATGCCTGTATTTGAATAAATTGGGTGTATTTCAGTGATGGAGAATGCACATCATAGGGAAGTGTGTGGAATCTTAGAAAGGGCTTATAGTTGGACTTGGGTTAGGTGATTAGGGGTAGGATTTAAGGAAATGGGGCTTTGCTCTGAATTGTTTAGTGTTAGGAAGCAGGAATAATTCTATTATTGAGTATCTTAATAAATCTTACCTAAAAGGAGGGAAGAATGTGATGGGACTAAAGCTGTAATTGGTGAGGAAGCAACAGTCCATTGTATTAGCCAGGATAGGGGATGCTTGGTCAATATTCCTGGTTTTCCTTTGTTCAGCATGAATTCCTAGTGGTCTTATTTTTTTCTCTTGATCCATCATGGTCACAGTGTGGTCTTGTTTGGTGTTGACGTTTTGTGAAGTTATTTATGTTCAACAGAAGAACATAAAGGCCATGTGCTATGAAACTCATAGAGGGAAGCACCAGGCCAGTTCCTAGTTGATAGAACCAGGTCCACTCACAGATGTCAAGGGCTGCTTTTTCCAGATATCTGTATATCTGTATACATATAAGTATCCATATATATAATTTATTATAATTTTGATATTTTTCTTTAAACTTTACACAGATGACATCGTGCTATGCGCGTGATCTTTAATAATTTGCTTTTTAAACTTCTCATTCTTGATGCATCCGGTTCCTTGCTTTGAGCTGTGCATATGGTGTCTCGTATGATTAAGCCATATTGAATCTTCTATAGGTGGACAGTTTAATTACGTGGGTTTCCTATTATAATTACTGCAGTAGTACTGTCAAAACATAAGTATAAATATCTGTTACATAGGTATTTATTCTAAAACAACACTGCCATTTCAAATGTACTAGGTATTGTTAAGTTGGTCTCCAAAAATTATTTGTATACATTTGTACTTTGTACTGTATGAGTTTCTGTTTC
>NW_006773710.1:475534-483054 GCF_000442215.2 Lipotes vexillifer | reverse complement strand
TCCCTACATCTTCCAATGCCTCTTGTTATCAAACTTAAATTTTGCCAGTCTTCTGGATGTGCAGTAGAATCCCATTGCTATTTTATTATGCTTTTCTCTAATTGTTAATGAGCCTGCATATTTTTATGTGCTTTTTGGCCATTTGGTTTTCCAATTTTGTGTATGACTTATTAATATTATTTGGTCATTTTTCCCACTGAATTTTGGGTCTTTTGTTTATTGATTTGTAGTATATTTTTACATATTTTGGACACTAATCATCTGTACAGCCTGTGACTTATCTTTTCCCTTTTTTATGATACTTTTTCATGCAGAAGTTTTAAATTTTAATGTGGTCAAATGTAGTAATGTTTCCTTATGGTTTGTGTTATTCATTTCTTTAAAAAAAATCCTCCTCCATCCTGGTGGCATGAAGTTAATCTCTTTAATTTTCTTCTGAAAGTTTTAAAGTGTTATTTCTTACATTAGGTCTTTTGCTCACCTGTTGTGTTTGTATGGGTGGGGTAGTTTGAGGTAGTGTCTCTTTTTCCTTTTTAACCATATGGTTAATCTATTATCCAGCACATCTTTCCCTTCTAATTGATGATGTTACCTCATTCCTAAGTCTAGTTTCCATATAAGCAAGGATCTATATCCGGGGCTCTGTATTTTCTTACATTCTTCAATTGGTGAATGGCAGTATCACCACGTTTTTGTTATTCTTTCTTCTTCTGTTTCTTTAAAGCTGCTTCACCTATTTTTGGCTCTTTATGTCTCTGTATTATCTCAGATTCACAGTGTTATGTTCTTGAGGTGCCTTTGGGAATTCAGTATGAATTGCATTAGTTTATAGAATTATGGGGAAGATAACCCACCTTTAAAAATTGAGACTTTTTACCAGGGAACATGGTATAATATCTGTGTGTATTAGCGTAAGATTTTCTAATGTTCAACCATCTTTGTGTTCATACGTTAAGCCACCCTTGAATTCTACTTAGTTATTATGTATTATTTTTACATTTTAAATTAGATTTTTTGAATTTCTATTCATAAATAAAATCCATCTTAAAATTTGTTTTTGATGATGTCCTTATCTACTGTTGGCATTAAGATTGATCTGGCATCATCACATTTAATTGCAAACTTTGCTTGCTTTCTGTTCTGCGAAACGATTTGTTTAAAATGGGATTATCTTTCCTTAAAGTTTTCGTGGTGTTTTCATTTAATACGGTTTGCCTCTTGGTATTCATCAGTGGGTAAATTTTAAACTACTGATTTGCTATTTAAGTTGTTATAATGATATTCAAGTTTTCTCTTCCCTTTGAAACATTTAAAATGTCCATTTCATCAACATTTTTGAATATACTTAAGAAATTGTTTTTAGTGTTTTCTTGTTTCAAAAGTTTTCTCACAGTTATACTCTATTCCATCTAGAAGTCTGCCTTTTCTCTTTTGTTCTTTGTGAAACTCGCCAGTGGTTTGTTTGTACTTAGGAGTCCTCACTAGGTATGAACTCTGCAGTGTCTGGCTTCCATCACCTAATTTCCTTCTCGTGAGACTGTTCCTTTTTGTTGCATACAGTAGTAGTTCACTCATTTTCATTGCTTTATAGTATTTCATTGTGTCATTACACCACATTTTTTTTTCTGACATGAATGGATATTTGGGTTGTTTCCAGCCTTTGGATACTGTGAAAAGGGCTACTTTGAACACATTGTATACACCTTTTGCTGTGCATACATGTATACATTCCCAAAAGGTGTATTCCTGAGGAGTGAAATTGTTGAGTCATGCTTTAGATATGCTCAGATTTAGTATCTAATATCAAAGAGTTTTCCAGTTGACATTGTTTCCAGCAGGTGTATGAGAGTTCCAGTTGCTCCGTATTCTCACCAACACTTAGTTTTACATACTCTTTCCTTTTACCATTTTGTCTCCAAGGACTTCCAAATTTGAACTCCATAGTAGGTATTTTTGAGTATTTGACATATGTCAAAGAAGCATTTCATCTTGATATGAAAAAAACCTCTAACAATAAATGGTGCTCCCGGTATGTTAGGTCAAATATCAGATTTACTGGAATTTTAAAACAGGAGACTGACCTTTGCCTCACTGCTCTGTTCCATTGCTTGATACATGTGGAAAATTTTTGTGCTCAGTTTCCTAAAGCAGACTCTATGAAGGAGTCATAGATGCAGTTGTTAAAATGGTTCCGAATGTATGTGTAAATGATCTGAATCATCACTAGTGTGTGGAAATGTTGAAAGAAGTAGAAGACAGTGAATTCAATAATCTTGTGTTCTTTGTCAGTGCTTGCTAGTTGAGTCATGGAAGAGTTTTTATAAAATCTACAGTTCTGTTAACTCCATTCAGAATTTCTTGAAACAGAAATAATGCTTGCCAAATATTTAAAAATCAGAGACAAAAATGGCAATGTGATTTACATTTTGTCGTCAGTATCACACTGCATACACCGTAAGCCAAATTTGAAACTCCAAGGAAAGTAAAAGTTTATTTTTTGATTTAACTAGATAGCAATGAGGATTTATTTTGAAATAAAAACTTCATAATACAAATCAGTAATGATTTTTTACAGTTTTCTAACAGGAGTCAGTGTGTAGAACATTTTAATTGTAGTTAACAGAATTATATAAATTGGCTGTAAAGCCAACAGGAAAAATTGGAGCAATACGTTCTTGCTATTGATAAATTTAGAGTTGCTTTTCAGTTCATACGCTATCTCTAAATTTGGTATTAATAATGAGTTAACACAAAAGTTAGCTAATTTACTTATCTTGGACAGGTGTGCCTTTGAAACATGGTTTTGAAACTGATAAGCTTTTGTTTACATCCACATCTATTATTCTAACAAACGTGAATCAGTTTTATTAATATTATTGCAGAAATCAAAGAAAATGATTTTTTGATATCCAATTCAGTTATTAGGAAACTTTTAACTATGTTTGGAATAACTTGGAAGTGTGAATCTACTTTTCCTACTGTAAATTCTGTGAAGTATAAATACAGATCAAGTATTTCTGATGAAAATTCAGCATCCACATTGAGATGCGCTGTAAGCAGAATAATACGTAGTGGAATATGAAGACCGAGTAAGAAAAAAGAACAATGTGAAATACCTTCTTAATAATTTTTAATATTGATTAGATTTGCAGCAGTAATATTTGGACCCTTTGGATAGCTGGTTAAATAAATTTTATTATTAAAATTAATTTCCTCTCTTATTTTTACTTTTTAAAAGTTTGGCTACTGGAAAATTTGAAATTACATATGTGGCTCCCTTTATATTTCTGTTGTACTAGAGTGATAATCTAGATAATAATAGATAATCTAGAGTAGTAGCTTACATGTGCATGTTTTCAGAACAAAGAGTCCCAAACCAGTATGCTGCAGAAGAAATTGGATTGATTATCATCTCATGTTTTGATCCTGTGGGTTTCCATTGGCTTCAGGAAGTAATACAAGTTCTCGAAGATGGTACGTGTTCCATGGTTAGCCTCTGGCTACTGTTGAGCAATGTGATCTCATCTCTCCCCCTTGCACTTCCGTGTGCATTAAAACATGAGTCTTTTAAATATCTTTGATCATGTCATGCAATTTCATGAGTTTTAAAAATTTGCATAAATTGTTGCCGCTGCTTATCACCTTGACTGCTTGGTGAATTCCTACTAGTTTCTCCAGGACCCTTCTCTTGTTTTTTCTTGTTTGATACGTTCCTTGACTTTTCCCAGTGGAAGTTTAATCTTCCTCTGTGTAACCATTGTAAGTTCCTGACACCTCTGTCATTACCCTTTTTCATGATATTTTTATTTTACAAATCTATTTCCCTGCCAGACTGCGAATTCTTTTTAGCCTTGTTCCTTACACAGTATAAATATTAATATATATACTATGAGCTAGGTGTTCATTACAGGCATAATACCTAGATCATAGTATATATATTAATGTTTTTTAAATGTATGACTGAGGAAAATAAAGTAAAGCAAACCATCAGATTCCAAAGAGAGGATGAAATGGATAAAGGGAAAATTTTAAATTTCAAAGTTTATAAAAATGGTAGGCTGAGTTTCTATGGCAATCTTTATAAATATGTGGAAGAATAATTTTAACTATGTCAGAACTCTGAGGGTAAATAATATGAAAAAGGATGAGCTTTTCAGTTTTTATTTAATGTGAAATTCACCATTATATAAATTCAAGATATTAATATTGAATCCTTACCATTCTTTTTTTTTTTTGCGGCACGCGGGCCTCTCACTGTTGCGGCCTCTCCCGCTGTGGAGCACAGACTCCGGACGCCCAGGCTCAGCGGCCGTGGCTCACGGGCCCAGCCGCTCCGCGGCACGTGGGATCTTCCTGGACCGGTGCACAAACCCGCGTCCCCTGCATCGGCAGGTGGACTCTCAACCGCTGCGCCACCAGGGAAGCCCCCTTACCATTCTTTACTGATAGTTTTATTAACCATCCAGTAGCCTAAAATAATTTCAGTGCTCACTCATGCATTAAATTACTAGTTGTGTCAGCTACCTCTAAATATTTTGATAAGTATACAGCAGACCTCATGGAAAATATCACAAATTATGTCACTAAAATAATAATAGGTATTATTAATGAAGCACACTATCTTAGGAAAAATGGAAAATGTATATTCTTTTTTGCCTTATATTAACTGGAAATGGACGACATGAGTGATAGGGTTTCTAATTTTAATTGATTAAAATGATAATAAATTATTACTAATATATTCATGTTAAAGTAAAAAATGAAAATTATACATCTGTTTATAAGGATAAATATATATTTCTTTATAAATGTATAACAAACTATTCATCTAAAAAAAATTAGATGTAAATTATTTTAATCAACTACTCCACTAAATATTTTTTTAACTCTGTTGACTCCAAATTATATGTTGATTGTTGCTTGACATAGCGGGTGTTTAGATAAAACTGTTGCAGTATTATTATTATCCTTATTATTTTGATTATTTTCTCAAACACTCAATAATAAATAGCATTATTTTTTAACCAAAAATATGTATCAGAAATAACATGAACTTCCTATACATAACATTTAGCAGAGGAAAGAAAGCCATTTCCTCCACTATTTTGATGTTCCTATATGACATTACTGACTTTTTTGTTGTAAAGGTATAGAACACTGACCTTTTTTGTTACAAAGGTGTAGAACACTGCAGCTAGATTGTTGTCCTGCTACATCTAGAGTCATTTGTTTTTTTTTTGTTTTTTGCGGTACGCGGGCCTCTCACTGTCGTGGCCTCTCCCGTTGCGGAGCGCAGGCTCCGGACGCGCAGGCTCAGCGGCCATGGCTCACGGGCCCAGCCGCTCCGCGGCGTGTGGGATCTTCCCGGACCGGGGCACGAACCCGCGTCCCCTGCATCGGCAGGCGGACTCTCAACCACTGCGCCACCGGGGAAGCCCTAGAGTCATTTGTTTTGACTCTGCCACATTAAAACGAGTCTGATTTACTGTCCCCTCTCTTCTCCTGGAGCTGAAGCGGGAAGCAAACTCCTTCCCCAGAGAAGACCACAGTGGCCTGTGCCTTCCACGTGCCCACAGGTGAATCTGCTGCTGCCTTCCCCTCAGGGCAGATGCCACCTCCGGCTGGATTTGCTCTTTGACATCCACTGACATTCATTTCCCTGACGGCCGGGACTCATCAAGTGTACTCTTTCTAGTAATACTTCTGGATCCTCCAGAGCTGGACCTTGAGACACACTCTGCTTGTGCAGAATCCCATGGACCCTGTTTTTTTTTTTTTTTTTTTTTTTTTTTACCTTTCTTACCCCTTAGCTGGAATCTTATCATTTCTGGTCCTTCTCTTTTCTAAGGATGGGCTTCAACCCTGGTGCACAGAACCAGGAGAGGTGGAAACAACAGTTGCAGATAGACAGAAGAAAAAAAAAGAAAGAGAAAGAAAAAGAAAAGGAGAACTGGATTGTTCAGAGCAGTGACAAAAGTGGTACTGGTTGAACCCCATTCCTCTTCCCCATTCTTGGCATTTCATTTTGGCTAAACTAGCGATGGTCCCACGTTCGTATGAAAGCACGCCCTTTCCGGTCTGTTTAGTGTGATCTTAGGTGGCATTTGCAAATGTCTTAAACTGCGCATCTCACAGGACAGACTTAACAGCAAGGATGTGGTTACCATGATACTCAGAAAACAGCTTTCAGAGAGAAATGTATCTTCTCCACAAACAGAAGCAAAGCCTGAAAATAGATTAGCGTGTTTCCTACCCCGAAGTTGAGGACATAAAGTACAGTGTACATTAGTGAAATGCAAAGTGTAATTTTAGTTTTTAAAATGTCCTTATTACTTGAAATCTAATCTATTTATGAATTTTTTTAAACTCTTTGTATTTTTAAAATTTATTTATTTTGGCTGCGTTGGGTTTTCATTGCTGGGCATGGGCTTTCTCCGGTTGTGGTGAGCTGGGGCTACTCTTCGTTGTGGTGCGCAGGCTTCCCATCGCGGTGGCTTCTCATTGCGGAGCACGGGCTCTAGGCACGTGGGCTTCAGTAGTTGTGGCTCGCAGGCTCAGTAGTTGTGGCTCGCAGGCTATAGAGCAGAGTCTCAGTAGTTGTGGCGCACGGGCTTAGTTGCTCCGCAGCATGTGGGATCTTCCTGGACCAGGGCACGAACCTGTGTCCCCTGCATCGGCAGGCGGATTCTTAACCACTGTGCCACCAGGGAAGTCCCTGAATTTTAATTATGACGTTGGCCCTTGCGTGAGTCATGTTATATATTACCCCTATAGCTCATTGTGGCAGGAGAGTCAAGGTTCTGGAAATCTGTTGGGAGGCACTTCATGAAACGGCTCATCTGAAACTCATGGGACTGTCACCACACTCCTCCTAGGTTTCTTCCCACATTAATACTATTTTTAGGGTTATGTACCATATGGGAATCAAACTACATAGAGAAATCACAGCACAGATTTTGGAAGACTTGAGCTGGGTGAAAAATTTTGACAAAAACCTCAATTACAGATGAGGAAAATAAAAGAGAAAAAAAGGTATCAGACTTTTCTAGTCAAGCAGATGATTAGGAATAAAACCAGCCCTTGCTGTTAGATCTTGGGTTCCTTTTCTTGCACTTGCTCGTAGGTTTCTACTGCTTGTTTTGTCATTACAAGACATCAAGGTTTAGTCTGCCACAGGGGAGTCATACTTCTTAATGACAGGTCCTCCTCTTTAGAGTCTGCCCTTGAGAAGCAGTGTGCTCTTTCTGCTTCCAAGACATCCATTCTTAAAAGGGTTTAAGGGACCTTGGAATGGTCTTGAATGATCATCTACTGCTTTTCTACAGGTTGCTGAGCCTGGAAAAATTCGCTGTGCTATAAATCATTTGGCTGGGGATATTTCTGCATTTTTGTTTGGCAAATGCAAGTGGTGTATTTAGGGAAGCAATGCACAGTGCTTTGACCGGTAACCAGCATCTTGACTGTCTAACTCTTGGAGTACATCGCATGATTTGTTATACAGATTGTAAGATGTGGGAAAG
>NW_006773710.1:471203-475524 GCF_000442215.2 Lipotes vexillifer | reverse complement strand
AGAGTTACCATGTAGGTCATTACATACACTTGGCCTTGATAAAACTGTAAGTTTATGTTCTTTCATTTTAACTGGGTTTTCAGGGCTATTGATGATTCTCTTTCACCTTGAATTGTCTCTCTGTTAATTATCCCACAATCACAATTATAGCTGCTTTCTTCCCTCCTTTGATCTTCAACTCCTGTGCCAGTTACATCTGTGTGTGTGTTGCGGGAGGGGAGCGGTTGCATGAAATAAAACTGCTTATGGATAACTTAAGCCAAATGGCACCTACTGGCTTCATATCAGAAGCTCATGGAATTGCAGGAAGGCTGGAGAAACAGCTTTGGAGAGGACAAGACCGAGGCAGCTTGGAAGCCAGAAAGCAGGATCTCTGAGAATGGTTATTTGGCAGGAACATGTCGGCACAGCTGCTGGGCAGTACGTACTCCTACCCTTTCTCCAGTCTTGCATCATGGTTCAAAGTCCCAGGAGTGAATCTGGCTAAGCTTAGGCCACATGTCCTCCTCTTGGCTGTCGCGGGTGGTGAGAAGTAAGATCTGCTGCTTCAGCTTTTTTAAGTGGAAGCAGGCACCTGCATTTCATGTTGCAGCACGTCCACAAAGGTTGGGGCGTAGGCAATGCCACGAAAGGAAATCGAAGTAGGAAAGAGGTATTAAGAAGTGGGGAGGAACACAGTGTGGAGAACAGCAATTGTTCAGTGATCCTGCATGCTTTCCTTCTCATTCTTGGCAGATGGCTGGGCAGACTGGATTAATCGAAATGATGAATGCCCACTGAAGAGAGCTGTACCGATTTTCCTCCTCTCCCATTTCCCATTTATTTCAAAGCAAGGAGCTTTTATTTTCAATCCCATCTACCTTTTCTGGAAGTTTCTGTTGTCACCTGTACCTTCTTTCTCATATTCAATCTCACTGTCACTGTCTCTTCCCTCTTGACTTTTAAGAGATTTATTTCCAAATTATTTTTAAAATGTTGCCTTTGACATTTTTCTTGTCTTAAAGTGCCATCAAATCTCTCCAGTTTCTCAGTGAAAGTTTCAAGTTGAAGTCATCCCCACTAGCTTTGCTCCTTCAGTATCTCCTCTTCTCTTTCTTCTGAAACTTGTTTTTTTGGGTTGGAGACCTGACCCAATGCCAAAGGTCTCTTATCTATCCTCACTCTCTTTGAACTCTCAGAACAAAATGGACCACTTGTCTTTTCTTGAAAAATTTCTCCTTCTTTGATTCACAGCGTTATGTTCTATTTTTTATTTTTTTTTCCATTTATTTATTTTTGGCTGCATTGGGTCTTCCTTGCTGGTCGCGGGCTTTCTCTAGTTGTGGCGAGCAGGGGCTACTCTTTGTTGCGGTGCGCAGGCTTCTCGTGGTGGTGGCTTCTCTTGTTGCGGAGCACGGGCTCTAGGCACGTGGGCTCAGTAGTTGTGGCTCGCAGGCTCAGTAGTTGTGGTGCACGGGCTTAGCTACTACGTGGCACATGGGATCTTCCCGGACCAGGGATCGAACCCATGTCCCCTGCACTGGCAGGCAGATTCCCAACCACTGCGCCACCAGGGAAGTCCCAAGATTCGTTTTAGAAAGTGTGTTTTGGGAAAAAATGTAATTAATTCACTGACAATTATTAGTCATCTATGAGAAAAATCAGTGTTGATCTTTCAAATCTTTGATTTATTACATTAATTACTTCATAACTTTGTCATGTTTTCATTAGAATATTTTTCATTAATTTTATTAGAATATATTTTCTTATTGTGGAAATTATAATAACATAACTGAATAGCAAAAAAGGTAGTGACTATATATATTTTCAAAGGTAAACGGCCACCTATTATAGCAGAAAATGTGATTATATTCTTAATTGTAATTTAAACAACATCTCATAGAAAATGTTTATGGTGATCATTTTCTTCTTTTCTTTACTAAGCAATTTGCTCACTTGTGGATAAGTTTTCAGTACATATAAAATTACAAATGATAAAGTAATTAATTTAATAAAAAATATCTTAATGTGATGTTTAATTATGAGTAGTAGGTAAGTGATTGTCTTTAAAAGAAAAAAAAAAAAAAGACCTGCTATTGTTAACTCGTTAAGCTGAGGAAGGTACACATGTTTCCCTTTCATCTGAAAATCAACATGTGTGTGTGTGTGTATACACATACACATATACAGGTAATTGAAATAGCTAAAATGCAAGCACGTACATACACATGCTCATATGCATAGAAAAACAAAAATTTTTTAAATATGGCTTCATATTGTATCCTCCTTCCCCAAAATACCTTAAATAAAATCAATTGGTATCTGTTTGTCCAGTACACATGCCATTTCTTTGTAGCCCTTTATGAAGGTTAATTAGCATTAATTCTAAACCCAGAGGAATATAATTCAATCAGTCCTAATAAGACTTGTTAGAGAGAACTCTAGTGATCACATTTTGGTTTCATAGAAGTGTAAATTTTAGAATCTTACTTTCACAGGAAGGTTATACCATCTGTCTCCATGTTAATTTATTGCTTCACATGCATTAATTTTTTTGCACCTTGTGTCACATAAATTTTGGCATTGCTTACTTATTAACTCTTGTAGTCCTAAATTAGAACAGAATCACTTTTAATGTACATGCTCCTAATAATAAAGCAAATTTAAAGACAAGACTATTCATTAATACTGTATTCACTATGACAGAACACATTTAATATGCTTCCTCTAATTCTCAAAGAAAGTCAACTAGAGAGAATCCTATTATATGAATTTTGGAAATATTTCAGTCTCTCTCTTTGCCTCAGTTTTATGTATAATTTGTATGGCAATTCAGCATACCTACTTTTTAGGAATATTTTAATGCTTCTTGGGCAAAACCCAAGATGACTGATGCCTCAAAGAGAAAGAAATAAAGAAACTTTTGCAGCAATTTCAGGAATTGCCTGGGAATAAAGGAGAAGCGTGTAAGTCTGGAGGGGCGTAGTTGGGGGGAGGTGGAGACTAGAGCGGGGCTTTGGGGGATGCACCACGGTGCAGAATAAGGACCAGAGACGCCACAGAGGTGCACAGAGCTGAAGACCACCAGAGTCCCGAACCTGATGAATATGCACACGTGTAATCTGTAAAAATGAGAAGAGAGGAGCTTTTTTTTTATTGATTTAACATATAAGCTTGACTAGTTAACCAGGAGAAAAAGGAAAGGCCAGTTGAGGGAAATGAATGAATATGTGGAATCTTGGTGAATAAGAGAACAACAGCAAAAACAAAACAGAGAGAGATTATCCTTTAAAAGTCATAATTGTAAATTCCCTGTGGAATGTGTCAGACATTTTCTCTGAAAGCACATGTCAGGGACAAAAAGAGTGTGTTAGTTAAGCTTTAGTAATGAAATGATCTGTGATTTCTTTGGGAATATCTGGAGGAGATATATATTTGCTTAATTTCCAAATATTTGGAATTTTCCAGCTATCTTTATGTTTTCTGTTCTTTACATTAGAGCTCTTCATACATTACCAACAGTTGTGGTAAACTCATGGCGACCCAGCATGGCTGGTTTTGTTTCTGGACATCAAGCTCCTACCAGTTTGATGTTTTGTGATAGTTACAGGGTAATCAGGAAAATCCCAGAGCACACCGTCTAGATTCTTGTCACCTGTCTTTGTATACTGAAAGTCACATTCTACATTGATATTATTTTTGTTTAACCAATTATATTCTTTAAAATTTAGATGTTAATTTTAGGTTTGCAGAAAAATTGAAAAGATAGTGCAGAGAATTCCCATATACTGCTTACACACAGTTTCTTTGATTAATTTCCTCTTATATCAGTATGCCATATTTGTTAGAATTAATGAACGAATACCGATACATTATTATTAATCAAAGTCTATACGTTATTCTGATTTCCTTACTTCTTACCTAGTGTCCTTTTTTCGGTTCCAGGAAACCACATTGCATCATCAGCGTGTTTATCTATATATTTTTGTTTTTTGAGCAGTTCCTTACTTTCTAGCACTATAAGATACTCCAGGCTCATCCTGTATCTTTCCTGCCAGTTCTAGAATTGGCTATTTCTCCAAAGACTCCTGGTTCAACTTCCTGGAGGGTGGAAGTGTTACCGTTTCCAGCTCTGTGTGAGTAATGGTCATGTTCTTCCTGATCTTTTCAGGTGGTCTTTTCCTGCCTGAAACTCCAGGCAGACCCTGCGTGGGTCCCAGAGCTCTCTCTCTGTTCAGTGCTCTCCTCTCTGGATCTCCAGCCATTGGCCTTCTAGGGCTCTCTGTGCCCTCAGCTCAGGGAGTTCAGCAGACACTGGCTGGGGTTCCCCTCCCACGCCCTG
>NW_006773710.1:420807-471004 GCF_000442215.2 Lipotes vexillifer | reverse complement strand
TTCAGCAGGCACTGGCTGGGTTTCCCTTCCCAGCCCATGAGATGAGCCCCGGAAATTCTTTCAGGGTGGTACCGGGGCAGTTACAGGGCTCACCTCATTTGTGTCCCATCTCTCTGGGGCCTCTGTTGTTGCATGCGGTCTTTTGTCTTGAAAGCCATTGTTTCAGATCTCATGTTCAGTCTCTGGTTGTCTCAGGTGTGAGGGTAAATCCAATCCTAGTTACTCAATCTTGGCCTGAAGCATCGTCTGCCCACGAGTCGTTCATTAGAACTTGCCTCTTTCGTAAATCCTGGGATTTCTTCCTGTCTGAGCTCTCAGTGGTATCATATTAACAGTTCTACGTTTCATAACGTAGGCTCTGACCTCAGTCATCTTTAAGTGCAAGAGGCTTCGGCTAAGTTTTGGATGACGCCTTCCACTCTGTCTTCATGGCCTTCTACTTTCTTCCCCTTTTGCTGCTTCCTTTCTTGGTTTGCTTTTGAATTGTTTCTAAGAAACTGATGATCTCAGGGTCTTTCTCCTGGAGATATTTACCTTCTGCTAACTTGTGCTGATACACACCTATTTCCAAAATACGTGCTTCTTTTATAATTAAAACTAGGTCCTCAGAACTTTGTTTAGCAGCATTTTCAGTTGACCTGGCCAAGTCAGAAATATGCTTCCCTTGTTTATCCTTTTTCCCTTTCATGGGAGTCCCTTTTTTCTTCTAATTTATTGGCTTAAGGCAATTAGCAGCTTGCTTTAAGTTTCAAGGTAACATGGGTACCTAGAGTTCAAATGAACATGGACCAGCTATAAAACAGATTGCATAAAGACTCTGGTAGTGAAATAGTTAAGAGTGGTTAGGCTTTACAACAATTGTTCCAACTTGCTAAGAAGGCTTAAGGTTTTTATTTTTGGTAACTGAGAGATATTAATATAATATCCTCACACAAAAGTACTGCTGAGAAATAAAGTCTCAGTCATGTGAGTTCTCAGGTTGCCACCACTCATGTTTAATGGGTTTGTCCTTTCCCTTTAAAAAAAAGTTCCTTGGAACCTAACCCTTGCACAAAAGCGAATGGTTCTGCTTGTAATCATGTTAATTCTTTGTAAAGAGCAAGGAAGATTTCCTGATTTTCTTACTTCTTGACCTCATTAAGGCTTTGCAAAGCTAAGAAAAACGAACAAAAAAAGAACTTGTTTGATTTCCCAATTATTGTCTGATTTGTGCTGCACTATTATTTCATACTTCCTTTATATTGTGATAAGCTTCAACTCAAGTTTTTAGTTAAGATCAGGTAAAAAGGGGGAAAGAAAAAGAAAAGCTTCTTTTGTTAATACTTTCTTGTAAACTTAGCTCCAGGGTTTTTTGGGTTTTTTTTTTATTAAATAATCCTTTTTGATACAGTGCCCAAAAAGGCTCATGTCAGTAATATTCAAGAGTGCAGTTGAAGTGATCACTGTAAATATGTATTAGTTATTAACAGTAGAAGTGATCTCTTTGAACCAAAGTGATTTGAAAATTTTTCCTTAAATTATAAATAATGGGGAAAAATAAGGCAAGTTAACTGTAGCACTCAATTATCTCTGTAATTTTCTACAACTTGATTTTTGTAGGATTAGAGTTAGATCTGAGAAGAAAAGTGATGGCAGCTGTAACCGGATGGCCCATTTGGGTACAATGTTAACAAAAGGAAAACAATGTTTATCATTGTTGATGCAGGCTCTTTGCTAGATCTTACATAATCTGTCCCTTGTTTTAAACAAGGCTATATATCTTTTCTGATGTTCAATTTGCTGTAAGAGGGACTTCCCTGGTGGTGCAGTGGTTAAGAATCTGCCTGCCGATGCAGGGGACACAGGTTCGAGCCCTGGTCCAGGAAGATCCCACATGCTGTAGAGCAGCTAAGCCCATGCACCACAACTACTGAGCCTGCGCTCTAGAGCCCACGAGCCACAACTACTGAAGCCTGCGTGCCACAACTACTGATGTCCAAGTGCCTAGAGCCTAAGCCACTGCAATGAGAAGCCGACGCACCGCAACAAAGAGTATGCCTGCTCACCACTACTAGAGAAAGCCCGTGCACAGCAATGAAGACCCAATGCAGCCAAAAATAAATAAATAAAATAAATAAATTTTAAAAAAATGTGCTGTAAGAATGTGAAATATTTTATTTGATTAGTGTTTCCGCATTTTCATAAAAGCTTCAAGGTTTTCTTCATGTTTTTTTCTGAGAGCAAAAAAAGACTTTCCTTTTTCTATGTTAAAGGCAGCAGAATATTAAACAAGTAGGAAAGAAACTTGAATGTTATATAATTAGTGCTCTGAAATTATTTTCCACACTCCATTCCTTAAGTTTTTTTTAAAAAGCTAAGTGCATTTTCGAATTCGGGAGCAGAAACACTTATTATTAACATGAACTCTAAGAGCTATCAGACTGGAAGGGTTTGGGATGAAGCTATGACAGGACGCAATGAAGGGATGTTTCCATTTTTCTTTGTCATCTCTACTAAAGTGCAAATTAGAGCAAGAATGAAGATGAGTCTTTGCCCTGAAAGAACACTTTAATTTTTAAAAACCAATCTATATTTAGTCTCATTGCATTGGCCTCTGTACCACAGTGCTTTCCAGTGGTCTGCCTGTCTCTATAACTATCCCTTCCTTCCTATCCATCTCTTTTCTTATTACTACCTTTTAATAATATAGGTCTTCCAAAAAGGTTCTTTTTTTTTTTTTTTTTTTTTTTTTTGCGGTACGCGGGCCTCTCACTGTTGTGGCCTCTCCTGTTGCGCTCTGGACTCACAGGCCCAGCCGCTCCATGGCATGTGGGATCTTCCCGGACCGGGGCACGAACCCGTGTCCCCTGCATCGGCAGGCAGACTCTCAACCACTGTGCCACCAGGGAAGCCCCCAAAAGTTTCCTTTTTCCATTATCTTTTCTCTCTCAATTTTCTCCATCAGGATCTCATGCATTTCTACTTATTTATACATTCATTCCAAACTGATTATCTATTTTGTTCCAGGAATAATACCAAATGCTAGGGATATTCATTCTACCTTCTGATTTCATCCCTTTATTTAACTTCTAATAAGATGACTACAGGTCCCATTTCAATTATGGGGAGGTCAACACCCTCTCCTGAGAGCTTTCCTGTAATCCTTGTGTCTTTTTTTTTTTTTAATAGCGTGTGTGTGTGTGTGTGTGTGTGTGTGTGTGTGTGTGTTTTAATTTATTTATTTTTGGCTGCGTTGGGTCTTTGCTGCACGCGAGCTTTCTCTAGTTGCAGCGAGTGGGGGCTACTCTTCGTTGTGGTGCGCGGGCTTCTCATTGCGGTGGCTTCTCTTGCTGCGGAGCACGGGCTCTAGGCACGCGGGCTTCAGTAACTGTGGCTCGCGGGTTCAGTAGTTGTGGCTCGCAGCCTCTAGAGCTCAGGCTCAGTAGCTGTGGCACACGGGCTTAGTTGCTCCGCGGCATGTGGGATCTTCCCATACCAGGGCTCGAACCCGTATCCCCTGCATTGGCAGGCAGATTCTTAACCACTGCACCACCAGGGAAGTCCCGAAGTCCTTGTTTCTTATTTTAAATTCCTGCTCTGACTGATCTTTTAATACCCTGTCACTTCCTGAGGCTGCTTCTTTTTTTTTTTTTCTTCCATATTGCTCTCCCATGTTTGTGGCCACTGCCCTCTTTTTTTGTTTATTAAGGCACTGCTGACACATGTCTGTGGCATGAAACAGATTTTGCTGAAAGCTACAGGATATTAGAGGAAGGATGATCACTCAATACAGAACATAAAATTGTTTATATTCATTATTAAACTCAGAACCAAACAAAACTTTGAATGTGAATGAAATTTCCAGTGTGTAAACTGGACCTGCAGATCACTACTTGTTTGCATCTTTTACCACCTGTGGGTGCAAAAAAACTGTTCGTTTGAATGGAGGGTCTCATGTTTCCTCCTCCGACTCCAAAACCACTGCATCCATGATCCCTGCTTTACACGGATGGAGGACTGGGTACCTGTCCCTCCATGTAACCTGAGTAGTATCTCATGGCACATGAAGGTTATTTGTATATTAAGTTGGAGACTTCAGCCTCCGGAAAACACAGGGGCAGAAAAAAGGAGAAAATATATATATGAATGCTGAATGCTCTGTTAGTATATCAAAGCTAGCATATCCAAAATCCAATTGTGTCATCCCAAACTTGTTTCTCTTCTTTCATTTCTAAAATTTTTTATACTAATGACAGTCCTTAATCATTCACATGTGTTTCTCCTCTCTTCCCATTACGCTTATGTTCATCTCTTTGTTTTCCTGAACTTTCTGAATCTGCATTCCAAAAAAAGACTACAGTTCATCGTCTCTTCTGAATTCCACGTGTTAGCCCCTTGCTATTCTAACTTAGTTTCTTGTCGTGTCCCGTGCGGAGTATCGTAATAAACTTCCTACTAATTGTCATGTTTCTGTTCCATCCCTTTTACAGCCTAGGATTCTTAGAGTATAGAATCACGCTCCTCTCCTGATTAAGATCCTTCAAGCTTGTCTTCTTACTCACTGAATAAAGTTTCCATCTCTCTCTTCAGATCTTTACTTCGATAGATTATCCCTTATTTTTTGTAGAAGTACATGAGGGGAGGTGATAATTTTTATTGATTTGTTTGTCGGCATCCTTCACTCCTACACTCAACCAGGCCCTCTTTTTTCCGTTCCCTCATTCTGAAATGCTACTCACTACTCTTCCCATATTCTGCTCATCCGCACGTAAATGATCCACACATGACTGAATGCATCCCACTACTTCAGACTTAACCCATTGCACATCTCTTCCCAGAAGTCTTCTAGTAAGACTCGTATTTCTTTTCTCAGAATTCATTTAAGACGTTATCTGTGCTTATGTGTCACTATGATTCTATGCTTTATTATAAGTGTATGTGTCTTCTCTGTTTTTACCAGACAATGACTGACTTTGGGCAGGAAAAGTACTTGCCTAAGTTCCAATATCTGTTTGTTAAATAAAAGAAAAGTTATAAAATTGGCAAATATTAAAGATAAAGGCAGTTGTCAAGGGTAATTCTTAGTGCCATGCAACTATTGTTTTCATCTCTTTGTCAATGAAACCATTCCTATATTAACCGGAGCAGGCTAGATCATGCTGTGATAACAAATTAATTTGCAAATCTTAGTGGTTTAACACATCAGTGGGTTTTTTGCCAATGCCACAGGTCTGATGCGGATCATTGGGGGAACTCTGTTCCACATAGAGACTCAGGTCACTGGGCCAGTGGACACTCAACATCTATAATATGGCATTAGTCAAAAAAGTAGAAGCACTTTCCTATTTCTCAAAACTGTTGTGTAGGCTTTTGCTTAGAAGTGACATGGGGGTTCACTCATAGTCGCTTGGCCAGAATTAGTCACAATGTCCCAGCCAACTGAAGAGAGCTTGGGAGAAGCAGGCATCACATGAATATTTGGTGCACTGTCTTTACCATATTTCCCTACCAAATTCGTTAGTGCTTACTTCTGGAGAGTATAAAAACCATCACTTCATTTTATTTTACTTTATTTTATTTTATTTTACTTTACTTTATTCTGTCCTATTCTGTTCTATTTATTTTTTGGCTGCATTGGGTCTTTGTTGCTGTGCGCGGGCTTTCTCTAGTTGAAACGAGCGGGGGCTACTCTTTGTTGTGCGTGGGCTTCTCATTACGGTGGCTTCTCTTGTTGCGGAGCACAGGCTCTAAGTGTGCGGGCTTCAGTAGTTGCAGCACACAGGCTCAGTAGTTGTGGCACATGGGCTTAGTTGCCCCGCCGGCATGTGGGATCTTCCCGGACCAGGGGTCAAACCCATGTCCCCTGCATTGGCAGGCAGATTTTTAACCACTGTGCCACCAGGGAAGTCCCAACCATCACTTCTGAATAGGAAAATTCTTTACACTATGAAACTATAAATATTCATAAAATTAATTACCCATTTTGAAGTTAATGAATTTTATATAGAGAACAATATTTCATACCATTTAATATCAGGTGAACGACAACAAATCCAAAATTAAAATTGAGTCTCATCACTTTTCCTAATATGAATCTGAATCGTATATATTTATTTTCTCATTAGTTTCTTACTTGCTCTAAAATTATTGTAATATCTCCTTAGCTTAATAATGACAACAATAACAAAAACAATAACAATACTTATTAGGTTTTATGTTTATTAGTTAATAAATAACAATACTTCTGTGAACTATCAATAGAAACACATTGCCAAAAATTTTGTGTACATAATCTCCTGAAATTTTCAGAACATTCCTCTTTGGTAGGTAAATTATTATTATTCTTATTTTATATGTAAGGAAATTGAAGTTAAGATAGGATATTTCCAAAAATACCACAGTTAGTGCAAGGTAAGGCTAGAATTTGATACCCATTATGTCTGACTCTAGTCTCTAAGCTGTAATGTGTTCTCAGGTAGACTACTAAAAGTCCTAATCATGACTTAGTTTGCCTCTTAATCTCCAGAATATTATATTTGATTTTAAAGTCTGTAAGACGGTTAGATAGTTTTAGAACTTAGATATAAAACAAGAAAGAAGATTTAAGACCTTCCAATTAAGAACTCATTCATCTGATGGGTCCTCAAAGGCATCTGATAGTTTTAATTCATTGATTTTTCAGAGGCAAAAATGGAAATGTATTCATGTGGGAAAAGGCTTTTCTTTTCATTAGGGGCTGCTATCTTTGAAACTAGAAAGGCAAGACAACTACAAAACAAGCTGTCATCAACATTATACATAACTGAAAATGTTCAAGAAAACACTGTTTCAGCACGAGGCTGCCTAGCCGGTAGATTACAGCCTTGGTGTTTTGACAACTATTCAAGAAGAGATATGAGCTTTCTTGCCAACAAACAACTAAAAACAGCTAGGAATTGGGGAGTAGGCAGAAGGGAAATGAAGATAAGATCTTGAGAGAGAATTAAAGACTTTATTGTTTCTTTTGCAGAATACTGTTCTTGGTTAGAAAAAAATACTGTGAGCTCCCTCAGGAAAGGAGTTTGTCTTTATCGGCTTATATATATGTGGAAACCTTGTTTGTAGATCAAAAGAAGCGAGGGTCATCCAGTGGGTAGTTTCAAGTGAAAATTTGTATTCCAGTGCATAATTCTTGAGTTCATTTATTAGAATACGTACTGGATGGAGGATTCTATTCCTTGTTCTCTATTAGGCCAACTAACTGCCTCCTACTGGCTTACTATTTTGGTTTGGTAACTCTGTATCTTGGCTGTATCTTTTTTCTATATATTCTAGTATGCTTTAAACCAAAAAGGGAAATTCATTGGTTTCTGGCTTTTATTTATATAGCTTACATTGGCAACAAAAATATTCCAAGAATATCATTTGTTTTTGAGCTCAGGATGAAGCTGTGTAAAACAAATGTAATGAACTCCCCTTCATTTCTTCATATTTAGACTAAGCCACTTTGAGGCCCGTATCATACAGCTCTGAAGTTGAATAAGCATCTATAAGCTTTGTGTGCTTGTATTAAAGTACTTGATATAATGGCTACATGTCTGAGATTATTTGATTTAATATTCTGTACCTCAGTTTCTTGATACTGTGTGTAATATTCTATTTTATGGGCTCTTGAATTGTCGTGCAATATGGCAGAATCAGTCACGTGGAGCAGGAGACTTTGTGCTTCAATACATTCATTCCTTTAATCGCTAAGAAAAAATTATATTTTCTGAATATTAAAAGTTGTACATTTTAAGTAATTACTTGCTATGTAATAGTTTTCTTTTGGAAAAGAAATTAATGATTTACTTGGTATCTAATTGCCTCTTGTATCCAAGTGCCTCTTGGGTTAAAGACCTCACAACATGTCCAAAGAGCGTAGTGACTTGGGCTGCAAGGATAAACCAGCCACACTGCCTGTGGTTACTGCTCCCTCTACATTTCTTGAGAGAAGAACCAGTGTTTGAATTTTCCTTCCAATATTGCAGAGTTTTTTAAACTGAAGTTTATAGGACTGTAAAGCATGGTTTCATATTGGGCCTCATAAAACACCAGAAATGTGCACAAAACTTGATAGGTTTGCATATATTCATTTGTAGGGGGGCGGGATAGAAGATCCAAAGCTTTTATCAAATTATCAAAAAGGCCCATGATGCACACGCAGTTGAGAATGATAATTTCTTTCCTTCGTTGTTAAATATAATGTAAACTGGAATAAGTGACTTAAGAACAAAGTTGAGAACAGAGATGCAGTGTTGTGGAATATTAGGATTTGAAAAGGGTACTTGTCTCAGTCCGTGCAGGCTGCTATAACAAATTACCATAGACTGGGTGCTTGAACAACAAACGTGTTTCTCACAGTTCCAGAGGCTGGAAAGTCCAAGGATCAAGGTCCTGGCAGATTTGGGTTTAGTGAGAGACCACTTACTGGTTCATAGATGGCCGTCTTCTCGCTCTGTCCTCACAGGTTGGAAGGGGAGGGAGCTCTCTGGGGTCTCTTTTATCAGGGCACCAATCCCAATCATGACCAATCATCCTCATGACCTAATCACCTCCCAGAGACCGCCCCCCACCTCAAATGCCATCACATTGAGGGGGTTAGGTTTTAACATATGAATTTGAGAGGGGCACAAACACAAACATTCAGTCCATTGTGGTACGTCAGTAACTATTTCATATAGGAAGTATGCTGTGAACTTGAAGTTGACCAATATTTGGAAAAGTGAAGTGGAAAGAAGGTGATCAAGGCCAAGAGAAGAGCTTGAGACCATATGGGGTATATTTGGGGGACAGCAAATTATTTGATTTGTTCCTACTATTAAGTACAAGAAAGGGTGCAGTGCAATATACATTTGGGCAGATAGCTTGGAGCCCGATTCATGAATTCAATCATTTGAATGATGGAGAGAAGCCAAAAATGTTTCAGAATAAGAATAATGTGATAAAAATCTCTACTATGAGGATTGTCTTAACATTAGAAAGGGGAGCTTTGGAACCACAGAAACTAATTGGGATGTTATTGTAATGATCCAGATAAAGATTCCTAAAAGTTGAAATTGTGGGGAATAGAAAGGTCTAGATTATTATAGAAATTTCAAGAAAAGGAATTACCACCAGACTGGATGAGGGAGAAGGAAAGAGCAGTCTGAACTGGAACGTGGATATTTAGTTTCAGGTTCTTTGTTTTGAGGGGATTAAATGTAGTTCCACTCATTCAGTGGTGAATATGCGTTCTATGTAGAATGGCAACTAGGCACATATCGATGTTTATATTGTCACAGTGGGCATTTAGTGTGAATGAGAAGTTACTAATCAAGGTATCATTTATTCAAGAATTTAAAATAATTTACTATTGGATTCCATTTCTGTTGGTAAAACATTGAAGTAAATTCGGGAATGTCATGTTATTCCTGTAAGTCACATGTTTACCTTAGAAATGAATAATGTGGTCCACCCTCTCCGCTACAATAGGAATGTGTGTGTGCTCATTGTAATTAAAAACTCTTTGCTGGGAAGCCCTTGAAAATATAGTGCTATATCTCTTCTGCATAGACCCACGAGGAGGTAAGAGCCTTTTAAGGACACACTCATATTTTCCACATAACTAAGAAAATGTTCTCAATTGACTTTGTCAAACACACACACACACACACACACACACACACACACACACAAATATCTGTTTCTTTTCTGGTGTTATTGAGTATAAGGGAATAATACAAGATACCGGCAAGGTGTTAGTTGACTTTAGAAAAAGAAGAGGATTGACTAAAGCTAACGTAGAGCAAGAATAAATGCAAATACTATACAATAAGAGCCTTTTCTCAGCAAGTATCTGGAAAAGACGAAAGAGCTTAAGATGATTTTCACCTATACCTATCTTCATAAGAAATAGCAATTTGTAGAAAAAGTTTCACAAAATAAATTCAATTAAAAATAAAATAATAAAAAACAGACTCAATACCATGAGCCCAAGAGACACTTATAAAGTCTTGACAGTGATAAGAAAATGAGACATAAGTATTTAAAAGAAAATTAAGTGGAATTTAATGAATCCTTAGTTAATTTAAGATAATTTAGCTCTTGTGCTACAAGACTTCTTTAACTTCCATTTCATGATCTGAATGATCACGGATGGGGGGAGGGAGGTGGCATCAGGGGGAACCTCTTCTCAGTAGGGGTCCAGGTCCAGATTCAGCTTTAGCACTTTCTGTGGCAGGAAAAAAGTATGTGCAAAGAAAAGACATGTGGAGAAACTAAAGGTGTTGTTTGTTAATTCGTCTCTGCTTTCAGGTGAAGTAATTTTTATGCTCTATATTTTGTTACATGGCTTTCATCTTGGAAATTCTGCATTTAATTTTTGGCACAAAAATAATTTTCCTAGAATTCATGGGTGTAGAGAGATGGACCTGTTAACTTTGTAGAGTTAGAGATGGAAAGTTTCCTATTTGAAGATTGAGATCGATCTATCTGTCTATCATTGATCTATATCTGCAGATGGTATAAAGAATAGGCACATAGCTAATAATTTTGATAAACCTCAAATCAAAGACAAATTTTGTATCAATTGTTGCTAAGTAATTAGCATTCTTATTATAATTAAGTTAGCAAATATTGGTGATTAAAAATGTCCTCTTTTTCTTTTTTGCATAAAACTATTAACTCACATTCTTACTAAAGTATAACTAAAATGAACTATGATGATAGTTCTTAATCTTTTTTTTGCGGTACGCGGGCCTCTCACTGTTGTGGCCTCTCCCGTTGCGGAGCGCAGGCTCCGCACGCGCAGGCTCAGCGGCCATGGCTCACGGGCCCAGCCGCTCCGCGGCATGTGGGATCTTCCCGGACTGGGGCACGAACCCGTGTCCGTGCATCGGCAGGAGGACTCTCAACCACTGCGCCACCAGGGAAGCCCGATAGTTCTTAATCTTTTAAATTAAGCGTGAGATGTAGCATCATAGAAGAAAAAAGCTGAGCATAGAAAAATATAAAGAACTATGTTTAGTCTTCTTATGGCCACTTAGCATGTAATGCTTGTGAGTGTCATATACCTCACCGATGAAAACAGTTGATAACAGTATCTGCCCTTTGTACTTTACATTAAGAGTTTCTGTGAAGACCAAAGTTAATCCCATAATGCCTTTAAAATCTATAATATATATAATTTTACATTGCATAGTCAAACCTGTCTTACATAATTTAATGCTAACTTTGCCTTTGGAGAATACGTTTAACCTTGGAAACATCTTAAAAAGGAATTCTGTACAAAATATTGTTATTACTTTAGAGAAACAAAGCTATTTTTCCAGGATTTTCTCATTTTTATATATGCAAAACCAAAAAGAACTAAACTCTAATTTTCAGAAAAACTGAGTAGAAATGACCATGTATGTCTTATATTATAAAATAGTATTTTTTTCTGAATAAAAATTTATTTTAGCTACTTATATATTCATGAGCAAGCACTCTCTCTGTTATCTTAAAACAATATAGATTAACTGGGTTTTGTGAAAATGATAAATTGAATGACAAATATGGAAACTACAAAACTCATATTTTGTATGCAATGTTAGTTTATATCTTGCATTTTATTTCCACATTTTCTAGAATCAGAGATCCTGCTGATCTGTATATAACTATTAAGAACATCAGCTTTTTATCTCTGTTTTTAAAAAGGGATAGCATTTTTTATATGTTCATACACATATTTTAGCATGTATGTGAAAGATTCTTCCTTTTCTCGAAAATATGTCAGATGATTGAATGCAAGGAAGCGGTGCAGAGGTGTGCTGGCCCTTTAATGCTGTTTCTGTTGTCATGGAAATAAGATTTTCAAGTAGGTTTATCTGCAGTGCTTTGCTTTTTATAGATTCCAGATCATTTTAGGTTGGTTTTAGACAAGCATCTTTATCCTTTAAATAAAAACGCCAATCGACCAACTTTAAATGTTTTCTCCAATAAGATTTCTTAAAAACCTAGGAGTAAGGGAGTGTTAGATTTTTCAGGAGTGTACATTACATATACACATGGAAAACGAAAAAGCAGGATCCAGCTCCAATGTCAAGCTTTTAAAATGAATATCTCACATTACTGTTAGCTGTTTAAGTACAGTTTATATAGGAAAAACATTTGAAAAGTGAACAGAATCATGTCATGACTCATGTTATTTGTCCAAATTCCTAACCTGGGCCTGCATTTTCCTTCATGACTCGGCAGCCACTTAACCGTGAAAATTCATTACTACAGAGAGATTTGCTGGGGCTGAATTTAGGTTTTCCTCCTAATCAGCTGTGTGATCTTGGCAAGTTGTTTCAACTCTCTCTTCCTCAGTTTCTTTATCTTTTTCCATCATGTGATAAATTTATGTTTCCTAATCACTTCAGTGTGTTCTAGTCAACCATATTTTCATGTGTTATTGACATATTCACATGTTCCTAAGGAGAAACATGATAGCAGTGGTTTTCCAGGGTAAAAGGACCTGGGAGTTGTAGTCCTAGTGGGTTTTCCTAAGCTCCCGGGAATTGGCAGTTTGTAACAAGCACCCAGGAAGAAAAGATCCAGTTTACAGTACCCGGCACGTGATCACACGCTGGGATCCCATGGTGAGGGCAGGCCGACCGGGAGAGACAAATAAAGGAAAGGAAGAACAGCATAGTTTAGAAAGTGCTAGAACAGAGGAGAGAGCAGGTGCTGTGTGGCGCAGTCATGGGGCTTCTGATCCAGTCTGGGGGATTCAGGTACCAAAAGAATTAAATTGACAAGTAATCAACCAAATGACCTTCATGCTTCTTTATTCTGTCTCTCTCTCTGCGTGGGTGAGGGTGATACGTGAAGCAAAGGAGTCGTGAGAGCTTCCGTAAAATGAAGGGCTGTGCCTTTTCTTATTATGTAGTGATGGTCGTAATAATTCTGATATTTATTATAATTATTGTTTTCATGATTCAGACACTCTCAGCTCTCGTCAGTGGCAACTTATAAACAGGGTTGGTTTTTCTTCTCTCTTTTTTTTTTTTAACTCTTGTTAAGGAAAAAGTGCACAGATGAGAGAATGTGATAGTTTCATCCATTCCATTCAGGATTAGAAGTATGATGGGGCCCCTGTGTACATACTCCAGCATCGTGAGTTTACAACACACATTCAGGACAAAAGGAAGTCAGGAAGGGATAACAGTCTATGAAGGTCAGAGATGCAACCGTCAACTGTGAACACGCCAGCCTACTGCATCCTTGCGTAGGGAGGACTGAGAATTCGGCCCCATTTCTCACTTTTTAAAGATTTCGTAACCACCCGAGCAAACAAACAGGCCGAGAATAGAATAAACTAAAAAAAGGAGCTGAACAATTCTGTGGGATGGGGGAGCCTTTTGTCCTTTTGCTGACGCGGGTACTTGCCCCTCCCCCAGGCCGGGCTGGGAGCCAGAGGGAGGTGTGAGGGGAACATTCTATATAGGAGATGGCACTTTGCCTTGGGAACACCAAACCATCACTTTCAGATGAAAGGCCTGACAAATATTTGAGTAAATCTTAACGCATCTCTCTCGGTTGGGTAGTCAGAATCCACCTGGGTGGCACCAAGTGTCCGGTGGCCTGTGAAGTTGCTGTGGTGTCAGTCCCTCATTTACCTCACGCCCTGGCTGCAGGGAGCCCAGGACACTGGCTTTCTTCAAGCACGCTGGCTCGGAGACTTGGCTCTGCAGCATTTCCCTGAAGGACCTGGGAGGCTTCTAGTCCAGTTTCTCCACTTATCATTCAAGAAACGGTGACCTAAATCTTACTGGCCCAAGTAAGGGCTTAATGAGACCGATTTTTCTCTCTGTTCTCAACTCACTCAGGCCTGGCAACTATTTGTTGGTTTTATGTACTGGGTATTGGTGATATGAGGTGCCACTCCAAGTAATTTGAGGCTGGCGGTTAGGGAGACAAGTTTAGAGGGTCAGAATGATACACGGTTTCTGCTATGACTCATTCTACCATCAGAGCTTGCTGCTTCAATTCTCTGCCCTTTACTTTCCTTATTTGTTAAATGGGAAAATAATATACCTTAATTTCTCTATTGGGCACAATGCAAAGTGGAATTAGACCTGACTAAAGATATTTATCTGTTTGCATGTTCATACCTTGCCTTATTCCCCTAAAGATATCGGTTGGCTAGGAAGACATAAACTTGAGGGACTGAAGACTGCTTTATAAGCTGGATTAGGGATGTGGTAAAGAGCCTTAAAAATAAGCCAGAACAAACAGACCAGCATTATATTGAGTCTCTGCATTTCTCTTTCACACTGCACATCTTCAGAAAGCCTAAAGGAGCCCAAACGCCAGGATAGCAAACATAAGCCATTGGCTGTGAGTAGAAGAAAGAAGGACGCTAATCAAGCACGCGTCCAGTTTTGGTTTTGACTTCCAGGATGGAGAGTTACACTAGGCTTGTATATATTCTGGCCTTTTAACTGCAGTGCTAGACTTACTGTTTGGTTTCCTCTATGACGCTGAGAATCTCCGTGCAACCTCGTGCCTTGGTAGAGATTCCTAAGTCCACTACAGATGCTGCCTCTTCCTTGATCTTATCCCAGATGAGCTGATCTACTCCACCCTCTCTTCCATCTCCAGTGGTTTCTTGTTGATACCGGTCTAGTGGTGCTTAATAACAATATGAGGTAATGTACCATGTATGTTAACTTCCTCCTGATCAGGTTTTTGAGGTTGGAATCTGTTTCTTAGTCAACTTTTTTTTTCTTTAATACTTTGCAGTTCCCAGGAGAATGCCTTGCACCTGGTATTTTGTTACTACTGATTGAAAGAATTTAACTCGTTATCAATTTTAATGCCTTTCTCCAAGGGTCTACCAGTTTTCTTATGTTATGGAGTGATTCTGCTGTGGTTGGGAGTAGGGGGCTGGGAGGAAGGGTCCTCTCTAAACCTGCCTGACATGCTGTTTTGTTTCACTTTCTATAATTTTTCCTACCAACTCTCGACTCTCTGCCCTTTTCACTGGCTCATATGCTTAAACATTTTGTCTTCTTTCTTTACTTTCCTCGCTAGGAGTCTTTTAATAGTTTTAACCAGAATTTCTCGCTGATGATGTTTTTGCCTTTTGGTCAAAAGCCTATCCAGAGAAGACATTTCCCATCGCCTGCACAGCTCCTCTTATCTCGTGGGAACAGAACCTTTTCATGTTTTGGTGGAAATGGTTCTCCCAGTAAATTTCCCGCCAGATGGAATGAGGAATGACCCTTCTGTGGTTGCTTTGAGGTGAACATTGAACATTGAGGCTAGGTGGTGTTAACCATATTCCCTGCTTGGCGGGGAAAGCCTGGAACAGAGATGGTGGTGTCACATGACAGAAATAGTAGAGGCTGGAAAACCTTTCTCATCATTTTGGGTGTAGGCAGGCGTTCTTGTGACCAGACACTCCTCTGTCATGACCGGTCCACTTTGTGGATGTACAGGTGAAACTGTCCTTTGGTTTAAGGTTGTAGGAGTTTGCTTTCTATCTCTCGCACCACAAGAGCCTTGAATAATATACCAGATAAATGTAATATTTATACTTTAATAAATTAAAAATGTTTGTATGGTTTTTGGAAATGGGAAAATAGAGATCAAGGTATAAATTCATCTAATTTCTGTCATCTATGTTAAAATTTTCTAAAAAAATAAAATAATACACAAGTTAATCATCCCTTTTGCTTCAGCTACTGTTGGTTCCTTCTGCCAGATCCTAAGCAGATGTTAAGTTCTTGGTGGGCAGATAGGCTTAATTAATTTCTGTGTCGTTGGTACCTTGCACAATTTCTGATGCATAATAAGAACTACACTAGTAATTTTGAATTGAAATAATACATTAATATTAGTATTAACTAGTTATAATGATATATTGTCCTGAAACAAAATCCTTGGAACAGCCAGCATATTTCTTAGATGTCCATTACATTCTATACTACACTATTTTGTTTTATACTCCTTGTATTTATAAAGAAAAAAATATTTAGCTTCCCCTTTTACTGTCTATTAATTTATAAAAGGGAAAACTATCTTACCTGGTAATTTATTAACTAATTATTAATTATAATTTATTAACATATTAAGTTGAGGTGAAGGCTTATATCTCAGCTACTTGGGAGAGGTCAAGATTAAAAATAATTTTAGGGTCAGTCGGCCTAAGAATAATAGGTTTTTTGTTTGTTTGTTTGCTGGTTATTAAACGAATTGCTGGATTCTTTAAGCGATCAGAGAGCCAGCATTTTAAGAAACAAACAAGAAAAGGAGACAGGGAATTGGCAGTCAGAGGAAAGATGAACAGGGTGCTGATCTAGACAATGCAGCATCAGTGAGGCACTTAACAGCGTTGAGAAGTCATCTAGAATGAAAATGGTAAACTGGCCCTTAAAGTCAGAATCACAAGTTCCATTCCTGACTTGTGAGAGCAGTAGTAGGGGATGAAGTGAATGGAAATCAAATTGCAGGGGCCCTTCAAGGAGGTGGAGAGGGGTGGGAGAAGCCTGTCAATTAATCTAATTAAAGCATGGATTTGCTTTGCAAAACAGAGAAAGAAGATGTTATGTTCCTGACATAGAGCCCATCAGTGGAATATTTCCCATTTCATGTTGAGGAATTTGTATTTGATTCCCTGGGGCACTGGTGTGTTCAAAATAAATTACTCTCTACAGTCAAGGCATAAAGTAATTGCGACTCTGGGAATGTAAGCCAAGTGCTTTAAGCGTTTATTTAAAAAAATGTGCCAAAGGAGGTAATGTTATAAAAAACAGAGCAGCCACTCCAAAGCACCTTCGGTTTGACTAATAATTTTTTCTTGTCCTTTCTCGTTGTCTCCAGATTTAAGTATGTAATCGGTTAGATTCAAATATCATTTTGTTTCTATCTAATGGGTTTAATTTATCCAGATTGTAGCTCTACAGGGATTCACAGTCATTAAATAAAGGGCATTTCTCTCAACTACTGTTTTGATAAAACTCTAGCTTTAATTACTAGTTGACAATAAAAGTGCAAGAAGAAATAGATGCTGTATTATTTCCAATTAAAAGGAATTTTTGTATAAGTTTTTAAAAAATAGATAAATGAGATAAGTGAATCAAGTGTGATCAGCATTTGGATTTATTTAAGTTCAGGGATTGAGTAAAAATCGCAAAATTAAATATAAAGTTCAGTCCACTTATTTTTTTCTTAGCCCAGTTAGCCAGGGACCTGTATTGGACTACAGACAAATATAAGTCAGTGAATCAGTGGAGAAATAAATCAGAATAATGGAGACTGCATATGAAGCTGAACAGATAAAATAAGGAAAATAAACAAACACAGAGTCGTGGCATGCGTCCATTACAAACAGAATAAGAACCCTCTGTTTTATGTGCTCACTTATTTTCTTAAAATGGTTGGAAGTCTGTGGCCTCTGCAGGCAGACTGTCTGCTTTGAGTCTCAACTCTGCCAGTCTGTGCTTCAGTTTTGCTGTCTACAAAATGGGAATAATAACAGTACCTACCTCATAGAGTTGTTGAGAAGATTAAATGGGGAAATACATGTCATGTTCTTAGAACAGTGCCTGGCATGTCAAAAAGGCTCATCTAGCATTAGCTCTTATTATTATTGTCATGACCATTGTTAGGGATTCTATTTGGTCTGTAAACAGTAGAACCACTTTGCAAAGAATAACTGTTGTCTTGAAACCATATAGTGAGGTTGTCACCTGCCTAATTTTTTCTACTTCAGGAACTCTTAAAGTTTTAAAATGTGGTTATGTCAAAATTACGCCTTTTACTAAGCCTTGGACAGTTTATAGTATTGAAAAGTCACATGCTCTCAGTTATTTCATAGTGGCTTATGAGCAGGCTGTAGGTATCATGCTTCCTACCCAACCGGATAACAGTTACAGGACAATTCTGCTTTGTGGTCGGTTTGTTTAGGCAGACCTATGGCTTGGGCAGGTATAGAATTGACCCAGGGATTGCTAAACTGGACCAGTCCCCCAGTGTATCAGAGGGAATCTACTGACCCCTGAGAAAATCAATACACACTGTTTTAGGAAGAAAAAACAATTCCTATTTATAGATACTCAGGATAACATTGTTTTTACAAAGTGGATTACCTTATGACTCAAGACAGTAATAGTTCATTTCAAGCCTAACACTTCATGACCTGAGGCCTTTCTCTCATCTTTTCTGAGCAGTTTATGGGAGAGTAAATTATCTGAAGTGATGTCACATTCGAGAGGTCAGAGGGAGGGGTCTCATACGCACTGAGTGCCAGCCAGCCGTGCCCTGTGCCAAGATTTGTGCCGAACGCACTTGATCCTGCAAAATCCCTAATGAATAGGCTTTCTTTTTCTTCGCTTACAAATGAGAAACAAACCCGTAAAGAGGTCACAGAGGATGTATAGAGCTGGCAGAGCTGTTCTTGGAGACCGATTGCTAAGCTGAGCCCCTTCCAGGGCACGGTGCTGACCTCACTGAGCCCAGAGAATGGCCAAAAGGCTTCTACGAGAGGAAAGATAATCCTGCCATTTGTTCCGTAAGCTGTGGATAAATAGCTAGTTGGTTTGTATCCCTCAGAGCCCACTTCACAGGAGTGGTTTAGTCTTACAAGTAAGAGCACAGGCTTAGGAACCAGACTGTCTGGTCTCTCATCCCAGCTCTGCCATTCACAAGCTGTTCCCCGGAGCAAGTTCTGTCTCTTCCTCTGTTTCCACATCTGTAAAATGGGGGTAACAATAGTGTGTGCCTCAGGGAGTTATTTTCAAGATTCTTGAGTAAAAGTATGGACAGAAATGCCCAGAACTGGGACTGGCATATAATAAGCCCTAAATGTTTTGCACTGTTTTTCTGAATTGTATCAGGTGGACAGCTGTGCTGCTGTCAACTTGCAATTTCCAGGATACTCTAGCGCTAATATTTTTCATTCAGCATGATTTCCTTCTTCCCATTTAATTATAGCAATGGTTATAATTATATTTATTTTTAACAATGGTTATAATCACACTATTTTGTACAGCATTTCATACTTCTGGAAGAAGTGTTTCATCTGCTTTCATCTGGAGCCTTCTTTCCCTCACCTACTAAATGGCTTTAATTAACGATGCCTGTCTCGTGAAGATGTTGGAGGGGTAAAATGAGATGATGTATATAAAACACTTAGCGCGGTATCTGGCACTTGGTGCAGTCGCCTTGGGAAGACAGCAGGGCAAGTATTAATACATTCATTTTGTATTTGAGGAAATGGAGATCGACCATCCTAGCCTAAAATCATATAGTGGATAGTGGTACAGTTAGCACACACCTGACAGGATGCCTGTTAATGAAGTAAATCACCCATAGAACTCGTGTTTTCACAAAAGCTCCTCATTTTATTGTATTGCCTGATTTGACATATTTGGACCTGGGGGTTATGAGTTCATTAATAAGAATCTCAGTAAGCTCTATTTTTTGAGACCCGAGAAACTTGTTGACCAACAAAAGGTGTTTTAGATTTCACTGCACAGATTGGACATTTTTGCATTCCCTTCTCTCTCGACCGTCCAGAGAAGCTGCTTGTTACCACTGGCTTCTAGGACCAAGTTTTGTGTACTGTTTCTGTTTTATATATGTGAACATCTACCTCCTTTTGGTGAATGTAATCAAAAGTCAACATAATGTTGAAACTACTCTGTTAACAACCCAGAAATGCTGAATGGCCACCTGGTTGTTCTATTTAAAAAGAAGAGTTTTATAGTGAAAATTGTGATAGCCCGGGTGTCACAGAGACTTGTGTCTCAACCCTGATCCTGATGCAGGACACACGCACACACACAGAATGGATTCAAGCATTAGGTAATATTTTAGGGTGTTCTAAGCCTCAGGATACAGATTGATGACAAATGGTTTTTGAGATTGAATACAAGCCACTTTTTCTTTTAAACGACAGCCTTGATTTCAACCTGACTTGAAAATGTTCCACTTAAAAAAAAATGTTGCACCACATCCAAACAATTACAAAAGATCCAGTTGGGACAGAAAACATAACATTTACGAGCACTGCTGATTGCTCAAGCCTCTCTTTCATTGTTTTCCTTCCTAGCTAATAAATAATAAAATTCTACTAGAGATTTTTGGATATGCATTTATTATTATGGCTATGGATAATGTTCAAGAACCTCATATATTGGCAGCACAAGCTACAGGACCCGTTTGAGCACTCCTTAGTGTATTTCCCTGATTTATTTTCATCATTGCACATATCAGAACCTGATACTGTCTTTCTTTATGTGCTTGTTTATTTAGCCTCTTTCTTCTTCTAGAGTGTAAATGCCATGAGAACAGGGACCTACTATATGTTTCCACTGAACTTGCCCTAGAAGTTAGATTTGTATCTGGAGGAAGATAAGCACTCAATATATAGTTGTTGCAGGGCTTCCTTGGTGGCGCAGTGGTTGAGAGTCTGCCTGCCGATGCAGGGGACGCGGGTTCGAGCCCCGGTCCGGGAAGATCCCACATGCCGCGGAGCGGCTGGGCCCGTGAGCCATGGCCACTGAGCCTGCGCGTCCGGAGCCTGAGCTCCGCAACGGGAGAGGCCACGGCAGTGAGAGGCCCGCGTACCGCAAAAAAAAAAAAAAAAAAAAAGAGTTAAACCTGGCCCTGGGAAGCCTGTCACTTCAAAGTAGGTCTATCCTCAGTCTCACTGCATGAAAGGTTAGGAAGAAGACAAGTGCAACTTATGGTTTCTGCTCTCAGTGACAGGCAGAGGAAATACATATTGAAATAGCATCTGTATTGAGATGTTAAAAATGAAAAAAAAGTGTGATACTTGGCAAATACGTGTTGTAGACAAATGATATGGACATTCAGGCAGTGGGATGGAGGGAGCAAATAAATTGGTTTTCCCTTAATATTTGCAATATCAGAGCCTAAAAACAGCTTTGCATTTATCTCGGACAACTGCAGTGGGGTGCTGTGGGTGACTTGAGCATCCCGCAGAAGACCTAAAGAACAATTGCAAATGGATGGCTTGTGTGACTGGAACCAAGGGATATTCTCCAGGATTCATTTAACCTAACACTGTGTACTTGGAGCAGAGGGACTTCTAGGATGTAAATTTCTTGTGTTGTTTGAAGGCTTGAGTGTGTCCACCTTCCTGGAGCCATGGTCTGTCATCCAAATGGACCCTGCGTCATTGCCAATAAAACTTTCTTGGGAGAATGTTTTCTGGCTGTTTCTGGTACATGAAGGACTTGGGCATATTTGTCTTCTCCTTAATTCATGGAGAGTAGATCACAATCAAAGGCCTCTTGCTGAAGACTAGTAATCCACCCAGATATCTTCAGATATCCAACTCCCCAGAAAGGAACGGTGCATAAAGTCACACACCCCTCATAGAGGTAGGAAAGGAAGTGACTTTCATTTTGATCTGCCCATTGGGAGAAGCCTGTTATGCCCTGCATGAACCATGAGTTCAAATGTGTTGGTAGAAGGCAGTCTGTGACTAGTTTCCTTTTAGGATAAGGAGAATGTTTAGGTTACCCGAGATGATCTCTGGAAATGTAAGAGTAGACTCCAGTATATTTTTTTCCGCCATGAAAGGACTTGCAATCTCATGTATAACCAGAAAGACCAGAATGCTCATTATAAAGCTGAGAAGGCTTGAATCTGATTTTTCCTCATCATTTCTTTTTGCACCATCTTGTGTAATCAGCTTTTTCAAAGGATTTTTCCTATCATCTGTGTCTGCAGGAACATTCAAAGCCAGATTTAAAATCAGTATCTCAAAACTCAGAACTTCTGACAAGTTTTACAAGCATTATGTTTACCTCCCTCTCTTTCTTGTTTTCTCTCTCTGTCTTTGTCACTCTCATTCTGTTCTTTATTTTTACAGGCTTGTCATTTGCAATATCCAATGTGATGTGTAAGGTTGGGCTTACTTGAGATTTCCAAAGGGTTGACCTCTGATTCAAATGAATGGAGCAAAAAAAATCATCTTTCAGCTAAGGTATAACTTATGTCTGTTGTCATTAATGTAACACCAAGACTTTACTCAAAAATGAAGAAATGCTAGCGTAACGTGCCTTATGACTGTGTTAATTAAGGACTGAATGACTTACCTTCTTATGGGGGGTGAGTTTAGAAGTAGGAAGACCAAAATTCAAATCCCAATTCCTTCATTTACCAGTTGTGTCACCCGGAGAAAGTTGCTTAAGCTTTGAAAGCCTCAGCTTTTGTTTACAATAAATCCTTGTAATTGATTCTTCCTATTTTGAAAGGGCAAATTTGGTCTAAAGGGGATTCTCTTGAATTTTTCTGTCTGTCCTTACCATAATCAGTACTTATGGCAATATAGCCCTCCCTTAGTAAAGGAGGCATGGCACACAGTGAATGATTTTCCACTTGCCTTTTTGTTTTACAGTTTGCTTTTCGAAATATCTCTGTATCATTCTGTCATCAACTCCTCAGTCATGGCATTTGTTATATATGAATATGACATGTGTCTCCTGGAACTATTGTAAATCATGTTCACACTCCAAAATACTTTGTGGAAGTTGCTAAACATATGATAAAGTATATTTTAAGCCATTGGATTTTTTTGTTATTCATCACTATTATTTCATTCACGCGTGCGTGCATTCATTAATTATCTATGGAAAGCTTACTATGTGCTTGTCTTGTGGGAGGTGGAGACAGAGGGCACCTGACCTCCCGGGGCTTGGCGGCTGCAGGTCAGTGGGGAAAATAATGGAAAATGCAAACGCCAGGGAATAACTGTAATGACATGTATCATCGGTACTAAAGGATGCTTATTCTGTGGGTCAGGGAAGACTTGCCAGGGGACATTCATTTATGCTGAGGTCTGATAAATGAGTAGATCCAGCTATCTAAGGGTGGAGGGAAAAGTGTTTCAGGCAGAAGGAACAACATTTAAAAGTGGACAATTTTGAGAAATGAGAAGGGGTGAGTGAGTGAAGGATAGGAGGGGAGGTTCCTGCCATGTCTGCCCCATCTTTCCAGCCAATCTCAGGAGGTTGAACTTTATCCTAGGAACACGGGCAGACCATCGACTGGTTGTATACAGGCCCCGAAACTGACATGGCAGGTGGCTTGGCTAACTCTGAAAACACAGTTCTGCTAGACTGCAGAACACAAGTCTTTGTGTGAAAGAGCCTGAAATTCCTGGAGATGATTTCTTCAGGAAAATATAACAGGTTTCTCATCTTTGCCTTGTTAAGACTGCAACCTTAGGGCACAGGACATGTCTATGGAGTGTCTCCCTGCCTCTCCAGTTACTCTAAGGAAACTAAGGGCCCTGACTCAGAACTGGATTTTCCAAAGCCCAGGGCTCCTGGACACCTTGCCTCATAAACAGTAAAAGAGGGTCCCCTCCACGTGGCCAGGTGTTGGTCTCTTACACGTTGTCAGAAGAATATGAGCTTTTGAGTGTTCATTGTCGCCCGTCTTGAAAACCTTTCCCTTCTCCCCTATTCTATCCCCTCCCTTCTTCCTAGAGAATATCACCTCCTTTGGGTATCAGGTCAGATCAACCTCACTCTCTCAGAAAACAGGAAAACTTTCCCAACCATCAAAACTAAAGAGTGGGTAGGTGTCCTTGCTGTGGGCTCATGTAGAAGCCTGGGTATTTTGTCCTTAGTGGGTATCACTTGTCACAGTGTTGAGATGCTCCGGACGCGCAGGCTCAGCAGCCATGGCTCACGGGCGCAGCCGCTCGCGCCATGTGGGGTCTTCCCGGGTTCGTGCCCCGCATCGGCAGGCGGACTCTCAACCACTGCGCCTCCAGGGAAGCCCCAGTGTCGAGATTTATGACCTGTCTTGTGCTCTAAGGCTGTGAGCATCACACAGGCAGGGATTTGTCCTTAGTGTCTCTCCTGCCTACAGCAAGTTCCTATGTAGGTAAGAATGTTAAATAAACATTTGTACAGTTAAAAGAATGAAAGGAAGTTGGGGTAATGACACTTCAGTTTAACAAGGCTTATAAAGTCTGTGGTCATTCTGGGAATTGACTGCATATACGATTATAAAACTCCAAAGAATGTTATACTACTTTTACTATATATTTAAAACCTTCAGGTGTTTGTGGTGGTTTTAATTTTAAGAAGAGTAGATACATGTATATGTAACACTGAATCACTTTGCTGTACACCTGAAACTAACACAACATAGTTAATCAACTATGCTCCACTATAAAATAAAAATGAAAAAAAGAAAATTTTATGGAAGTTAATTTCTGACCTGCAGCTTAAACCAGCAGTCAAAAAATTTTTTCTTTGTCCAAATATAGGAAGAAACCAACCAAGACATTTCATTCTTGAGAATAGTGTTGGATCTGTATCTGAACCATTTGAGGGGGGAAAAAAGCAGTTTCTAAACAGTGTTTACGTCTGTTTGCCGTGTGCACTATACTTGGTTCAGAGAATCATGTTTTCACATCTCCTTTTTTCCATGTATCTGACCCAAGAGCCTTGAACTTTTTTTTCCCATTTTTTACAATTGATGCTGTATTTGGAACCATCCACTTGTTGTTTAATCTGTAACCCTTTTTACTTAACTGTATTTTGAACATTGTATCACAGAGAGGACTGAATTATATAATAAAGGATTGAATTATGTAATAGAGGAATATGTAGATAGTTTTTTGGTTTACATAATAAGTAAGATGAAGGGTTAAATAACCACTAAGCTCCAAATGAAGGTGAATTAAGAGAAATGAGAAGGACCCATGAGAATGGGTTTAGGTTTTGTTTTTTTTTTTTTTTTTTTGGGCCTGCTGAGATTTATTTATTTTTTTTTTTTTTGCCGTACGCGGGCCTCTCACTGTTGTGGTCTCTCCTGCTGCAGAGCACAGGCTCCGGACGCGCAGGCTCAGCGGCCATGGCTCATGGGCCCAGCAGCTCCGCGGCATGTGGGATCTTCCCGGACCGGGTCACGAACCCGTGTCCCCTGCATTGGCAGGCGGACTCCCAACCACTGCGCCACCAGGGAAGCCCTCTTGCCTTTTTGATAATAGCCAGTCTGACAGGTGTGAGGTGACAGCTCACTGTGGTTTTGGTTTGCATTTGCCTGATGGTTAGTGATGTTGAGCATCTTGTCATGTGCCTGTTGGCCATCTGTGTGTCTTTGGAGAAATGTGTATTCAGCTCCTCTGCCCTTTTTTTTTTAACTGGGTTGTTTGTTTTTTGTTGTTGTTGTTGTTCAGTTGTATGAGTTTTTATATATTTTGAATATTAACCTCTTATGTATTATTTGCAGACATCTTCTCACAGAGGGTTTAAGCTTAGTGAGCAATGTGCCTTCTAGTTTACACGAGAAAATTGTCATATATTTCACAAATATTTCTTAGGTGGTATTTGAAAGGGAAAAATCATACTTAACATTTAGTATATTTTTAAACTCCTACTTATAGACTAGACTATCATACATTTTAAATCAACGACTGAAAACAGTGTGGCAAACATAACGCGATGCGATGGGAAGAATGTTAGATGAGGCATCTCGTCATCTCAACTTGAAGGTCTTAACAACAATCTAGAAAACAGAGCATTGCCAATTCTTAGGGTTCATGTAAAGCATATTTACGAATTCATAAAGTTAATCTGCAGTAATAGCAACCATTTTTCTTTTCGAACTAGTTTTGAATTACTTGGTAGTTCAAAATATTTTTAATTTAAATGAGATCAAGACTTTAAAAAACAATTCTAAACACAACAATCAGCCCCAGGAACTCAGCTGCCCTCCAGTGGGAGAGAAGGACGTAAGGAACTGGTGTTTAATGGGTCAGAGTTTCTCTTTGGGGAGGTGAACAAGCTCTGGAGGTGGAAGTTGATCATGGTTGCACAATGGTGTGAATGTACTTAATGCCGCAGAACCGTCCACCTAAACATGATTCAGACGGTACATTTTATGGTCTATTTTACCACAAGAAAAAAAATTAATCTCCACTTACTGAGAGGTGATTGCCGTAAGGAAGCTGTGTGCATGCTTGTTTCTCCTCATTAAGAGTCTCTTCAGCCTGGATTTTAGGTGGTTCTTTGCATATTTGAAAAATTGGTATAAGTGGCTATTGTCTTCTTTTAAAAATTTGTGCGTGAAAAAGTCTATTTAGACCAAAAAAAAAAACAATGATCATTATAGGAAGTTGTTGCTCTGCTGGAAAGTTTCCAGAAAGAAAAGAAGTTATAGTGACTTTTCCACTCATCTTGCCCAATGAATATGTCTTACAGTTTCCTTTTCCTCTTCCTCACACTCGTTCCCGTGGTACACATGGTGAAGCAGGAGGCTGTGGACTGACTGATTTGTGCGGGTGCTCAGGACACTCATAACGGGATACTGCAGGCGGGAAAAGCAGCCTCAGGTTCAGAGCATGAGTCGAGGAACTGCCTACGTGGAATCTTAGACTTACTTGGTTGTTTCCGGCCCAGTCCAGGGTCTCCCTGAGTCTCAAGTTTTTTCCAACATAAAATGGGGGGAAAAATCACACTTTCCCTCTTTGTTTTGCAAATGGGTTAATGCATGTGCCTGTGTCTTGTAGATTGTAAAGTGCTCTAAAGGCTTAAAATGGCCTTATTCTTTCTACTGCTATGAACTATTAATGATTTGTTTCACTGATGATTCCTGTGGTATTAAATGAATAGAGAATATCACTGAGAGGTAACGCTCCTGTTTTGTCAGCCTGGAGAGAAGTGGAAGCAGAGATGCTGCTATGATTTGACTCTCTGATTTCCCTCTTGGTTTCCTTATTTCAATCCATGCCCGGAGCAAGCAGCTCTCTCATGAACCCTTGAATACAGATTGAAATATATTCAGAGGAGATAGGCGTTTGATTTATTTGATTATTATATTTACCTTTGGGTTAAATTCGTTTGAGGAGACAAAATAAATAGCAAATAATTGTAGAAGTGAGAAGGCTAAACATTCTTTTAGGAGAAATCTTGGGAAATACAGAGGACTGTTGTACAAGAATTGCCTTTCTCCCCAATAGTTGCTTTTGTGATGGTTTTGAGGGTGATATGGAATATGCTGCTGACCCACTTTAATAAAAAATGTATGTGAAATATATGCTCTAATGCAAGAAACGTATACTGTGGGTGATTAGGAGGCAAAGTATTTTTTATTAAAGGTAAGGAATTACAGTTTTGTGTGTGTGCACACACGTGTGTTTCTCTGTGTGCTTGCTTCTTTAGAGATGGAGACGGAGACAGGGATTCTTCCTTTCTTAATACTCTAGGCAAGGTTTATGCCCCCTGGGATACTGTTTATTTTTCTTCCTATACCTTTTGTGAGGTATGGAGACCCTTGGATCGTGCCCTGTCACTCAGTAGGCTGAAGTGCAAATGCTAATTTGTTGCCAGACTGCAGCGTTGTGATTTGCATTCCAAATCAGACTGCAGAATCCCATTATAAATTGCTTATCCTGCCGTTCCTCATCTAGCATTTGTTCTTTCTGCTTCCCCGAGAATGACCCTTGAAACAATTCTCTTTCAAGACATTCCCATTTAAAATCAGTTTTCATGGCCGAAAATCACAACAGTATATCACAAAGACATCCAGAGATTCTTTTTTACAGAAATTGCAGTGTTCCTCTCCCTTTCTTGCAAGAGTTTCGTGGCGCTGAAGTGAAATAATGACTTAAAACATATCTTTCAGGCTTAAAGGTTTATACTCATTCTTTTGAAAACCATCCTTCTTTATCTTTTTAAATCTGAGAGGTGTGAGCTTACAAGTCCTCTCTCAGTGATAACCTTTTACAGATAGACCCTGAGATGGTATAACTGCATCCTTTCTTGGCACTTTTAAATCAGATTAGCCAGATACGTGGGGAGGAGAGAACAGGAGAACGCAGTTTTGAAAGGTATCTGACTGGGTGAGCAGTAAGACCGCAGCATAAAGAACCGCCGGGAGTCTGGGCTTTCCCACTCTGGTGGCAGCGAGGGGGAATTACGGGTTGGTGGTCTGCTTCCTGTTAGGAGAGCACCCCTCCATCTGTTCCCAGCTCAGCCTGTTTCCAATTTAAAGCCCAGATTTCAATACAAACCTCAATTTCTTTTCCCCATTTGAAATGCAAAGCAAGTCTTTCCCGTCCTAGAGCCTCTGCCACTGGGATTCAGACCCCCCAATTTCCCCCCCAAAATTCTCAGGCTCTTTGCTTGAATACCTGCTTACAGTGGTGCACAATGGACAGCATTGAGAAGAAAAATTAATAATCTTCACGGAAGAGGAATTTGAATGAAATTGCACTTGACAGCCTGTCTCCAAGCAAGCAAGAAACGCGAGGGAGCCTGAGCTAAGCTCCGAGGACTTACCCAAGCCGCTGCTGGGGGAGCTTCCCAGGGACCAAAAAAAAAAAAAAAAAAATCGCTCCCTTCTCCTCCATCTAATTGAGCTTTTGATTAATTCCTTGTACGAGATTCTGCTGAAGAAAGGTAGCCATGGAAGAGAATATGGAGGAGGGACAGACACAAAAAGGTACTGTGCTAGAGAGGGGTTATTTGTAACTAAGTCATTATTTCGCAGTTTCCTTGTTTGCTTTAGACACTTGCCAGGAAGGCTAATGAATGTTTCTGTCTTGGAAGGCGTCTTTTGTTTCGCCTTTAGTCTGTTCCCCGCTTGCGTTCGTATCTGGCGTGCATGTTGCCACTATTTGCAAATCTTTCAGATATAAGTGTCCAGATGCGGAGTTGAGCGTCAGTGACGAGAGCGTTGCGCTATTGTTGCGAGCTGTCCCTTGGGCCTTTGTTCATCGTCATTTATTTCATATTTTCACGCTTGTCGAGCTGGGTCAAGGGATTCCTGGTGTGAGCCATAAATGCAATATTGGGAGCTGGTTGTAGTTAAGAATCTGGTGATGTAACCATTATCAATACCTCTGAATGGACATCTGATAGAACAAAGACCTAGAGTGTATTTATTACGTTTTCTTTGGTGCGCCTTTTTAAAAAATCCTTTTTTCTTTGAGCGGATGCAGTTGAGTTTTAATAGAGATGGAGCAAAGGTTCATAAATTTTCAGAGTGTTATGTACGGTGACATGAAGGTTTCCCTTTCTATAGAGTTGATTGCCATCAACTTCTGCATAATAAATGTCAAGGATATTCTCTGATGCATTTTCTAAGCGGGTGAGGTATATCTGGCTGTGTAAGTTAAAGTGAAATTGTCATTGTTATAGGTTGAAAATGGCCAGATATTGGCAATTTTTAAATGATTCCAATGCTGTAGAGTTTGTGTGTGTGTCAAGTGGTAGCTTTGGAGGGAACGGTAGCTTTCACCCCAGAATCGGCAGCGTTTTCTCTCATGTCTGTTCAAGGCTTATGTGATGTTATAGAAAACACTCTTGTGTTCTTAGGATGGAAAGAAACATTAACACAGGTAATGCTACTTAAAGGTTACATTTAAGAGTAGTACGGAAAAGATTCAGCTATCAAATTTGATTTCAAATATACGTAAATGCATTATTTTAGAAAATTATATTTTACATGATAAAATAGGTAGGTTGGAAGTATAGTATAGTTTTTACATTATTTTGAACCATTCAGGTTTGCTGGGTCTTTCACCTCAACACACACGTGCACACACTCACATATACATAATAAGAGACATTAAATACATAAAGGTTTTGTGGAATCAATAGAGGAAGGCAATAGATAAACCAGTGCCCAGATTTTAGACATTAGCACACTTGTTAATGATACTCTGTAACAGAAACACAGTAATCTACATAGATAGAATGTGATCTTTTTAAATGAAAAGAAAACCTCAACTGCCTTCCTTTACTATGTGAACAAACAGCTGAAGTGTTCATCAGTGATATAAAATGGCAAATTAATTTTCATCCTTAAAAGGCATCTCAATTGACTGTTTTATTTTAGGAATAAAATACCTTATTTTAATATCTTCTTATAGCACATAAGAAGATTGCTTCTCGGCCAGTCAACCTGTTTAAGGAAATAGAAGTTTATCATTTTAAATAGAAAAATGGTATTCCTTACACTAAATAAAACCTTGAGATAAAGCACGGATTGTGGTAACAGGTTGAGTATGTCTGAGCGTGCCTTGGTAGATGCAAGAAAAATGATGCCAAGAAAAATGATGTAATTAGTTGTGATGTTTTTTTCTCCAGTAACACTGAAAAATCTTTCCTTCGTTGGGGTCGGGGTAGCGGTGATGTGATGATCACCTCCACCTGTCTCATGGGGTTCTTTTTATCATAGATGTGCATACTTAGTTCAGGAACAGCAGTGGAAAACAATTTTTAAAAATTAAAATTTGTATAATGATCTCTAAGTATATCAAGATATATAAGTAAAATATCTGTGATTAAGCTTTTTTTTTCTTGATGGAGAAAGAGAAGGTTTAATTTTCTTCATTCCTGGTCTTCTATTCCTTTCAACTATGCCTATGACACCTTTTCTGTATGTTTGTTGTTAGAGAGTTATATTTGAATGTAAATGCTCTCTCTACTTGAGTGGAGGCAGGAAACAATGTGATGGGATCTAAGTTGGAGGAGTTCCTTGACAAGCAGATAAAAATCATTTGAGGTTTTTAAAGAGTTTAGGTGGACAGATTTGATGATCCATCCACTTAAAGGAAGGCAACACTTTGCATCAACCCCTATCCTGTTTTTCTTAAATTGCATAGGACTTTCTTAAGTAATATTTCAGATAGCACAGAATTCTCTGACATTTGAAAGATGCTTTCCTGTCCCTTCTTAACAATTTAAATCGATTCTTCCCTGTTACAAATTTAAAGGACTTAAATTCATGTCAGTGTTTACTCATGTCACCTTCCAAATTCAGCTAGCATGTAAAATGGAAGCCAGTGGTTTCATAAACATATTTGGAAAAAATACAATAGAGTTGATATTTAAGGACTTAAAAAGATCTTCCGTAGGAAATGTATTTTTCTTCAAAATGAGTTCTCCCTTCCCCACTTATTCTGACAGGCAACCGAAAGCAGTCCTGTGACATTTGCACTAATTTAACTCTATGTGTTCAGTTCGGGAGAGACGATAATAATGGGGTAACTTCACCGGCCGTTCTGCTCGGTGAACCCATGCCTTGGTGTGAAAGGGAAATGGGGTCATTAATCTGTTATTCCATCCATGTGTGCCACCCTTCCCAAAGGTGAGTATATCTCATTGTGCTGAGTGGGAGTATAGTGTTTTAAGGAAACATGTTTTTTGTAAAACATGCCCTCTAAATGAAAGCCAATTATTTTATCTCGAGTTCAACCAAAGCAACAGTGTTCTGGTATTGGAGGAAAAAAAAAAAAAGAAAAGAGGCTGTTTTGAACTTAGCCCTTGGGTTCAGCCATAATAAACCCAGCATCACTGCCATGAAAAATCGAGATACATGGTCACCAAATCCAGCAACAAGGGCTTCATTTGTCATAGAGAGTTGGGCAAAGTGCATGAAGAGATATTTTACAAAAATTTAAAAGGTATACGTTTATGACTTGTAGATATGCAACTATATCTGGAGCATTTGGCCCGGTCCTCTGGGAAGAGATGTAAATGATTTGAGGGTGTCTGATCATTAGTGAATTAGTGAATGTGTGTTCATATGGCCAGCCAAGTGGGTAGCCATTACTTTGTAGATAACCTCAGTGAACACATTACTGAATTAGGAGAGGTCACAGAGAAGGTCACTGATGAATCAATGATTAGAAGAAGTGATTTAAAAAAGTGATTATATAGAGATGAAAAGAAAATAACAACAGACAGAAGAGTGAGCAAGTTGGAATCTTCATAAACTGGCTGAACTGTTCCAAAGAGCCAAAAACCTGATGGATTTCATTTCTGAATAGGAACATCGTATATGAAAAAAGCCTCAAAATTACAAGCTATGTACCGGAAATGTTTGATCAGCTCAAAAGATAGCCTCAGTGTTACTCACCATGTTTTTCTAGCATAATTAACTAGCAGCATGTGCATCTACGCTGTCAACTTCTCCAGCTGAACGGGGTCCACCGCTGGCCTCCTCTGAGAATCAGTCCTTGGTGACCCTGAAGGACATAGAAGGTCACACTTGGTGGGAACAGCCCAGCTTCCTCACCTCAAACCCATCACGTGGCCACTGCTTAATGGTGCTCACTCAGCCTCAGCCCAGCACCACTAACACAGGTGTCGCGTCAGCATCCTTAACTTGTTAAAACCAGCAAGTATATCTCAATGAAAGGACAGTGCACAGATCCGTTTTTTCCCGGTCAGTTGTCATGTCTGTCTATCTCATAATTAACAACACTGTATGATTATATTTATGTCTGCTCATAATTATATACTTTACATTCGACAAGTATACACACATAGGACAAAAGCATATATATCATATTTGTGGGCTGACAAAGTCTTTTCAAAGCTTTTTTTGACTAGGGTTATTTCTGCCTTGCCAGATGACTTTGGAGCCTAACTCTTCCTTAAACAGATGTCATCCCTGAAGAAGAGACACCACCGTAATAACTGAGAAGAGAAACGGCTTCAGCTCATCATCTCTAGATGATGTTGGTCAGTGTAAATTACCCTGGGATTTTGGTGCCAGACAGTGGCCTAGGGACTTCACATAAATTAACTCATAGACTCTTCACAGTGACCTTTGGTGGTACTAATATTGAGAAGACTAAAAATCAAATAGGTTAATTAACTGGACCAAAGTCTCATAGTAGCAAGTAGCAGAGCCGGGGTTCGATACAGTCAGACGGTGGCCATGGTCTGACTTTCAACTACACCCTGCGTTGTTGCACTAGATGTCAACGTGGCCTGCCTGCCACACCCCCTTCGTAGTGACTCAGCTCCAGCCACATACTAACACTGCACTAGTCAGCTGTGCTTGGTAACTCATGGCTGTGTTCTTTATCACCAACTCTGGCTTTTTTGGCCAGATGTGAACAGCTTCACCAAGGGCAACCAATCCGTAGGTGAGCCAGCAATCTATGACCTGTTAAGTCTTGACTCCAAAAAGATGGGCTCGGTCAATGGGACTCCTCTCTTGAGGTTGGGAGAAGATGCTTCTTGGTGTGTTGGGAGGGTCTCTTTATCCTTCCATGCATCTTTCTAGTGACTGTGCTGCCCATCCCCCAGCTAATCTGAGTGAGTCTCAGTTCTTGGCAATCAAAAGACCTCTAAGTAAAACAGATGTCCAGATCCTTTTAGGAAGCTGGTATGAAGGGACTTAATGTTAAGAACTTTTCCCCAAGTTTAACCTGCTAAGTGGCAACTGAACCAAATGTACACTTATTGTATACTTAAATGTCAACTTGACACATTACTCTTGAACACATCCTAGGTGATGCTGAATTTTTCCCTCACCTATATTTTATTTTTATAACGAATAATTAATTCACCCTAAAACTTACCAAGTAAGCATTGGTAGTAAAATATTTTGAGAACCATTGCAAGAGAAATTAAAGAACCAGAATGAGTCAAAATGTCTGCTTTATTAATAGAATTAGAATCTCTAATAGTGCGCCATTGAAATCCATAGGCCTGTGACTAGGAAAATAACAACAACGTCAAAAACCTTCGAACAATCATGGAAATGGAAGAAATTAATTAGCGTCCTTTTGCTTTTTGGATGTTAGCTACTTGTAGACTCATGAAAAAGGGAATTTGTCTTGTCTAGACAGTAGCTCCAAGTGGACAAACTTCATCTCAACAAGCATTGTCAGATGTCATCAGCATTTGGACAACAAAGCTAGAAGCTTAGAGATTGAGGTTTTATAAAACACATAGGAAAACTCTGTCCTGTGATTTGACAGCCGTGCTTTTACTAGTGTTTGCTGCGCTTTAAGAAATTAACTTCATGTTGTTCTAAGACACCCGTCAGCAGGGAAAATTAGGTGTATTTTTCATAAAATTTGGTAAATATTCCCAGAACTCCTGCATTTTATGACTTCTATCGTTTAGATTTTTTTTTTTGAATTTCTGAATTTTATTTTATTTATTTTTTTATACAGCAGGTTCTTATTAGTTATTCATTTTATACATACCAGTGTATATATATGTCAGCGTAGTTTAGATTTAATGTTTTAGAATATTGTCATCTTATGTTTCCATTGGATCTGTTGCTAATTATGTTTTTCAAAACTGTGGGTGCTGTTTGTCTCTGAGACCCACATGCTCAATAACACAAGTTCTGCCATCTTGTTAGGATAAAGGATATATGTCAGGTGTTTTTTACTGTATCACTAGAATGAGTGTATTCACCTTTTAAAGTGAAAGCGCTTAATATAGTTACTTCCTTAACTCCTTGAACTGAAACTTAGTCTTAAACATTTAAGGAAATTGAGAAGAACAGTATGGTGGACTGAGATACTGATACAGAATGAAGGTAGAGTGATGACTTCAAAATGGTTCTTGGAAATTAATTATTCTTTAATCTCAAAGGCAGTGGTGCGTGTGGGATTCGCAGGATACAGGAGATGACTCCTAGTTTGTCAAATTTGGCCTCCATTTTCCTCGACACATACACTCCTCCCAACCCCCTCCTCCCCATGCAAAATGTTTGACAGTTTTCTTTTTCATACATCGAAGACAGACTGCCTGGCTTATTTTCAAAATCCTTTTGGATAGCATCCATACTAACAGGTGGCACAGCTGTGGATTAGCTGACATTGTAAAAATAATTCACGTTTTCCCATGTGTTCTCTATTCAAATGGTGACCATTGTCTTAGATAGTCTTAATCTGAAAGAAACTTCCTTTTTTGCTCTGAGAAAATAAAGGGAAAGAAAAACAAAAGGTAGCTGACTGTTTCTCTCAACTTGCAAGTGGGAAATTTAACTTTGGTCACAGGTGAAATTCTGTTTTCTGTGGCCCGTTTATAGAGTTCACTGGGGAATAAGTTACAATATGAGCAAATCTGAGATCAGAAGGCCTGTTGGGTTGTAAATGATTTGTGTTCCTAAAGTATTAAGACATATCAACCTGCCAGAACATCACTGCTGTGTATAACCAGAAGAGTTTCCAAAAGAGAGAAAGACATTTTTGGCACATTGTTTAAATTGCTTAATGTTTTTGGACTTAGATTTCTATCATATGAGAAATAATAGTCTTTTAGTACACCTACCTCTACAAGAGAGTGATTTGGTGGAATCAATCCCTGAGAATGATTTTAGGAACATAAAACATATTGTTCACATTTGCCTCCTATATGGAGCTTGTGTGCTTTTACTTTGTTCACAAGTAGAGGTGAGAGAATTAAAAATTTTTGCTAATTACCATTTTCCACTAATTAGTAATAGAGATTTCATTGTTTTGGCAAATATTTTCTCTCTTTTAAGGCAACTTATTTTCTCCACTAGAAAGGCCCTTTGAATGATGAATTAGCTGTTTTTTCTTAATTAAAATAGAATGTGGAAGAAAAACTTTATAATTATTTATATTCCTTTATTGTTAATTGATGCGAAAAAGTTCTAGTAAATCATTCAAATAAAGAAATAGTGCATGATCAAATCCCTTTCCCTGAAAACTTAGCCATTTTTTTCAATTTTTGGGACACCTCTCCACATTTCCTGTATCAGTGGATATACATTTTCATTTGCAATAATCTATACCATATCAGTTTTACACCTCAACTTAGTGACTGAACATCTGAAACATAGCTAACTGCCTGTACTAACATGATGTATTTTTCATGGAAAAGTAGTAAATATAATAGCAAATATTTAATAACCTAGGCACTGTCCTTAGCATTTCATGTTAAGTGTCTAATGTCAAATATATATGTTAACATTAATTCATAATAAAACTGTATTGATTATAGTTTTCTTATCAATTTCAAAGGTTCTTTGATTTTCGAGGACACTATCTAGTCAATGGCTGTTTAGTTCAAACTTAACTCTACAGGGAACTAGAAGAAAACCTTATACAAATATCCAGAGAACAAAGAGGGTTTTAACTTAATGAAATGAGATGGTCTTCATTTCAAAGAAAATAAAATGTGTCTAGTTCGAAAAACCATTCTTTCCCACAATAAAAATATTCAAATACAAATTTGGGAATTTTAGACTGGAAATGTCTATTTCAGTGCTAGTAAAGAACTCTATATATTTTTGATAAAACATCTTTCAGTATTTTGCTACTAGAATCCGTTTTTAAAAAGATAGGATTGAGCATTGTTTGAGCAATGGGATGCTCAGATATGACATTGAATAAGGTTTGTCCATTAAAACCAACCTTAGGCTTTGAGAAGTTCTGGAGGTCTTAAGCAGAGCCCATATATCATTAAACCCAGATTCATTTAATACTTCAGAAATATTATTATAATTTTGCATCAATTTAAAAAAATCTCATCCTTTTACAGTAAAGATGACTTTGAATGCTACTCATACAATAACTGAACTTAAAACGTTTAAAATCTCTTCACTCCACCGTCCATAATAGAAAGTAGTAATTAAGCCATAAGGTCTGGAATTCGGAAACCATGTACTGGATTCTCTCCATAAACCATAACCATGTAGAAAACGCAGACATTTTTGTAGCCAGCTATCATACTGAGTGGCCCATTAACTTGTGGGTTTCCAGAGCAGGTGACTTTTGCTACAGTCGTGTTTTTCTGTAGCATAACTTGATTTCTGTGTAACTTCATCTGTACTATTCAATCCTAGTTTTCTCAAAACCCATTTTTTAATTTTTTTGAGAATTCGTTTTCTCTACCATTATCTCTGGGATTGATGGGTTTATCGTGAGTATTCGATGGAATAGTGATAGGTGAACGTGCCTATCACAGAATCTCCAGCAGAGTAGGAGTGTAGTCAGTTCAGGTTCATTCTTCTTGTCTCTTCCCTCTCATCATAACACATTGTGACCATTTACACAATAACCAGGCAACTTTCCTTGAGACAGAGAGCCAGAACTGCAAATTAAACAATACTAGATTTAATCACTTGCTTGAATTGTTGTGACAGTCATTTTCTAAATGTTGGTTTAGCATTTAATAAATGACTTCTCATATTATCTATTTATATAAATGTTATTTCCCTTCTTAGGGGTCTTGGGGGTGTAGATTTTACCTTTTGTTCTTGAACCCTCTCATATTATCTTTTTATATAAATGTTATGTCCCTTCTTAGGGGGCCTTAGGGGTGTAGTGTAGATTTTACCGTTTGTTCTTGAGGCCAATCTGCAAAGTCTCATTCATGTCTTGTGATGATGATGATGGAAACTCAGAGGAGAGGAAGAGAAAGAGGAGGGTGAAGAGAAGGAGGAAAGATGGGGTCAACCATACAGGCTAAAAGGATGAAACACGTTTCCTTCCTAAATAAAGACAGACCTCACAGAGCAGCTAAACCTAGCTTGGAAGAATGCTGCCATGACTCCATCTTATGCCATTAGATTTGAATTTTAGGAAGTTCTTTTTTCTTCTGGCCTGCAGTACATTCCGTAGTTTGACAGCAAGCTTCATGAAAATGAGTAGACTTTCGTTTTATTATGAAAGAACCCACATATTATTCACATTCCAATTTTAACAATTCAGTGAAATTCATTGAACTGTCAAGTTTAGCGGATGGTTACAGAAACTTTGAAAGTTATGTCTTAGAACTTTTTATAAGATGCTGAGAAAGAAAACGTAACATAATGGTTTATAAATTTGCCGACACTAGGCTCACTGTTCATTGGAGTTGAACAAAGAAAAAAGTGCAAGAGGAAGTAACAGTTTTAAATTACTGAGGACAATTTAACAAGATGAGGTCTTCCTGAGGCTCTATCTAGTCAGTTTTCAAGATGATAAATTCAATGACTAGCACGTCAATAAGGAACAGAATTTCTTTTTACCTTCTTTTATGCTTTCCATTCTCATATTCTTTTCAGTATGTAGTCTGTACCGGTTGCCCAGCATTGTGGCCGTGAACAAGGCTCAGTCTGAAAAAAGGGCATTTAAGCTCTAGTCAGTGGTATGTGGGGAGTATTTCCATACAATATTTGCATGTTTATGTCTTTATCCCTGCAGTTTGGTGTACTAATTTTTTGGTATATCATCACTGATTTATGCTTGGAATCAACGTATGATACATTATCTGGTGAAATCGAGAGGGAGTTCTTCTTGAACATCTAAAGTTATGTAACGTTTTGTATGCCAGTTATATAGTGAGGTCAAAAAAATAAACTCTTGGGAGAAGATAAACTTATCTATTTATATGTTCTTTTTATACAGTGATTTGTTGCAACCCTAGATAAAAACTTAGTCATCAAAGAGGTGACAGACACTTACTACTGATACTGATCTCTACTCCACAAAAGAGTGAGGGGATCCGCTAATATATGACATATATGATTCTTTCATAATGATGTTTGGAATATCATCTGTATATCATACGTGGATACCACTTTAATACGAATATTAAAATTTTTTTTTTTTTTTTCCTGTACTCTATTTGGCCTACCTTCTTATTTTTTCATTTGTATTGTCAGAACTGATCACCATATGTGAATTTTAACACCTTCATTTAGATTTTCACATCAGTATTTTGTACTCAGTATCCAGTTCTTCTGTTTCTAAGAACTGTTTTTTATGACAATGCAGAAGATACATTACTGATTGAGTACTCAAAAAATTTAAAAACTAGATTCATGGCCCGGTGCATGAACCTGTGTCCCCTGCATCGGCAGGCGGACTCTCAACCACTGCACCATCAGGGAACCCCAAGGATCTAGTTTTTTTGTTTGTTTGTTTGTTTTGTTTTGTTTTGTTTTTGCAGTACGCGAGCCTCTCACTGCTGTGGCCTCTCCCGTTGCGGAGCACAGACTCCGGACTCGCAGGCTCAGCGGCCATGGCTCACGGGCCCAGCCGCTCCGCGGCACGTGGGATCTTCCCGGACCGGGGCGCGAACCCGCGTCCCCTGCATCGGCAGGCGGACTCTCGACCACTGCGCCACCAGGGAAGCCCATATTAAAAGTATTTTTACCCGTTGTTTCTGGTAAGGTGGGAGAAGAGTTTATGTCACATTCACAGAAGGGTCATCGTTACCATATCTGGCCCCAACTCTAGTACTTTTATTTATTCTTTCAAATTCTGCAATGATGCAAAAGCAACATCCTTATAACCTAATAATTCTGAGGTCTCTTCAGGCAGCTGGATTCCCCTGCCTCTGTCCCACCAAGCATTGCAGTTTTTAAAATATTAAAAATAGTGTGTTTTTTCATCTAATATGCTCAATTAAAAAAAATCAAATCCACTGGCCACTCCGTTCCATCTGTGTCAGATTGTGGGCACAGTTCCTCCTGTTTATTGACATATGTTCATTTTGCTTCAGCCTTTAAGTATGAACAGAATTATTTTTAAGTGTCTCCTGGGTGATTTGTGACTTATTTGACTATATTGTAGATGTGTTAGTTTGACCATCGCAAATTTCTAATACCAAACAATTTGTTCTACAAAGATGACATTTCAGTATGTCTGTACTGTCAGTGTGCTACCTTTAATGAAAAAATTTAATGAGTTCATAGTTCCTACATAGGAAATAGAGAAATAATATATGATATGACATGATTAAGATTTGCAAATCATATTTACATGGAGTTTATAGTAAATTTATCGAATATTTTCCCCCCAAATCATCGTGAGCTCATTAATTTGTTGTGCTATTTTACCTTTTTAGCAAAACTTGGCAAAATGTTTGGAAACTTGATTGATGTATTCGTATGTAATGACAAAGCCAACATTTTTGTCATTTTTGAAGTTGTACGAGTTTGGTACTTTGGTGGCCTGTTCAGCAGTACTACTCTCGGTCTATGATTTACTCTGCCTGCCTAAGAGAAGATGGCGTTTCTTTTCATGTAGAGAGTGGAATATCTGCATTGTTTTTCCCTGGATTAAGTCACACTCCAAAGATCATTTTCCATACCTGTGGCATGACTCAGTGGAATCTCAGCTCCCACAAGCTGAGAATGGCATTCTGTCGTGAGTGGTTCTTTTTTTATATCATCTACGATACGTTTACAAGGCTGTTTGTGGTCCTTGAGGTACAAAGATTTATGTACCATTTCAGTAATGAATGTAACTCAGACTCAGAGATAATAATAATTTAATTATTATTGTTGGTTATTTTGAAGTTTTATTGTGCAAGAAACAGAAGCCCTCATTGAAAGGGTCTTACAATCTATGTTTTAGAAATGTAATAAAGCAGTCATTTCAAATAATAATTTTTAAAAATTGGGCTTCAGTTGCACAGTAATGCAGGACGGCACTGGGGAACAATGGAATGCCCTTTAGTTTATGTAGATGCATAATTTTATCTTTTAATTTTTAAGCGTGGGTGTGAGAAAAAGTGGGAATGGATGGGAAAGACTTGGGTGCCCCTGATCTTACTATAGGGTGGTCTAAATAGTTTTAGACCAGTTCTGGCCCAGAGGTTGGGGAGTCCCATCCATATGTTAGATGATGTACATTTAGTACAATAAATATAAAAATCACATTATGAAATTGGATTTATGTATACATGGTTTGCATACATTGATTAAGTAAAGCAATTTATTTCTCAAACCCAGGTTTTGGTACATGTATAATTTTATCTTTGTTATATTTTGAATATTCTTTTTAGCTATTTATGATTCCATTTTGTAAAATCTGAAATAAGTTCCCTCTTCAATCTCTGTGACAATGTTTAATCATCCACTCCAAATTATAGAGCTACTGGAGTTGTTCAATGACTTCCTGACCATGTAGAAATCCAGATAGTTTAAAAGAAAATTTTGTACTCTCAGGATTGTATTATTTGAAACAAATTTTTTTTTAATTTCTTTAAAATTTATCATCAAAAATCTATCCCACTTAAGAGACCATAGCAAGTTGAACGAAAAAAGAACTTACCTGGAAAAACATTTGAATCTTATCCTTATGAAAAGGGTTTTGCAGTATGCCTTTTGGCTAAGGGTTGCTCGTGTGTTTGGAAATATGTTCTATTTCTAGCGTAACAACTAGACGTCTTTCGGAGGTGTCCGTTGTACCTGTGCCCACTCCGTCTCTCACTACGTTATTAAATTTTTACTTTTGTATATAAAAATGTCAGTGTTGTCTCTGTGCCCTATGTGCTTTAACTTTGTTGCACGAATATCAGTCTTTATTATAAGTTGAGTTTCCACAGTTGTTTTCAGTTGATTCTTAGGTTCATGGAATTTTCTAGTAGTTCATGGGGAACATCAGCTCAGTGTCTGATGCATTGGAAGAGGTCATTGAATGCTACACTCCAGAAATGACAGTGGTTCAGAGTCAGTCGTTAAAGAAATCGGTATATGTTTGCGCCAAAACAGAAATGATGTGTATTTCAGAAGAGGGCTGATGCCTGTGAGAGTCTAGAGAAGAGGTCTGGCTGGAGCTTCCGGGAGCTGAGGACAGAAAAGTGTGGGATTTGCCTAAGGTCTCCAGGGGCCAGCAGTGAGCCTGGTAGAGCTATTTAGAGGGCATGGTTGGGAAAGAATAATGTTGTTTCCCATTTTGCAAAATGAGAAGGAAAAAAAAAGGATGTTACTATGTATCCAGCCACTGAAATCTTTGTACTCTTAGCTCCTAAGTAGCCTCTGGCAATGATTTCCAATTTCCTTCATTTTCTTTTATGTGAAATACAGCTGAGGCTTTTCCAGACAAAATGTGCCAGACAAAAATTGAACACCTCTTTCGGAGCGGTGTAAAAATTGCATTTTACACCTTGGTAAAATTGCTTTCCCGAGGAAATCCATTGATTGTTAATCCACTGTGATCCTCAAGTTTCCTTCATTCCATAGCCAAGAGCTTCTGTCTTGCTAGTTAGATGCAGTGGCACTAAAAGGAAATGTTTATCCACCCCTCTAACTAGATTATAAATATCACAAATGGAGTTTTATTCACCTTAAAATGGTGAATTGAGCACTATTATAGAACATTTGGTTTAAAGATAATCTCAATATCAAGTTGAAACAACTGAGCTTCCTTAAAAACTGTTAAATGATACACAGGCAGCCTTTGGGGGAGATAAGGTGATGATTTTGCCTTAATCTATTAGAAATGAATAACTTGTAAGAGAAGAATGATTATTAACTGTACTTTGCAATGGATGTGCTATTTTTGTGCCTTTGGGATTTATGTGTCTTTCTAAGTTGCACAAGTATAGCAGTACCAGAGTCTAACAGAGTAGCTCTGCCCTTGGTTTGCTGGATGCTCACCAGTTTTGGGGTGTGTTAAAACATAGGTTGCTGCCCCTCCTCCCCTCACCTCAAGTTTCTGATATAATAAGTCTGAGGTGGGGTCCAAGAGTCTGCATTTCTAATACTTTCCCAAATGATGCTGTAGTGGCTAATCCTGGGACCACATACAGAGAACCATTGGTCTAGTATATTGCTTCCACTGGGTAAAACTCACGGTGAATTTCCCACCTGAGGTTTATAATTTATATATATCCAAATAAAGATAGTATGGATTTGAAACCCGAAAGCCTGAGAGGAAAACATAGAAATGGCAGTCATTTAAAATAAGAACCTTCTGGGCAAATAACTCAAACATTTTGCTTTTGAAAATCAAAAGGGTTTTTGGGGCTTCCCTGGTGGCGCAGTGGTTGGGAGTCCGCCTGCCAATGCAGGGGACACGGGTTCGTGCCCCGGTCCGGGAGGATCCCACATGCCGGGGAGCAGCTGGGTCCGTGAGCCATGGCCGCTGAGCCTGCGCTTCCGGAGCCTGTGCTCTGCAACGGGAGAGGCCACAGCAGTGAGAGGCCTGCGTACCCCAAAAAGAAAAAAAAAAAAGGGTTCTTGAAATCTATGGTCATGTGCATTAAGTTCTTGATTACTTCAAAAAGTTTTGTGAAATGTGCAATGGTATACAGTCCTTCATCTGGATTATTCAGTAGCTGTAGGAGAAAATTACAATCATGGGATGATGGGGGAAATTGACCGAGTTGGAGGACCTACCGTGATTGAAAATATTAATAATGTGTGCACCAAGAAAACAGTTATCATGTATTCAGTATACATGGGAGCTCAGTTATCTTAGGGGGATCAAGTCCACGTCACACCTGACTGCCAAGACCTGTTGCTGGTATTAATGCTATTGTTGATCTCATTAGCGAATTAACAAATATTATAAATAAAGAAATTTCATGTCAGAGATCATGAAAGATCCCATGAAGACCAGCTCTAAACTAAGTTGAAATAGTTGGTTATCACTCTTGGTCAATAGTTGGTTATGACTAAGATCACAAGGCATCTTTTACTGGTAAGTTAAATAAAATGGAAGCAAAAACTGTAACTGTCGAGATACCAATTATCACCATGTATTATAGAGTTATTAACTTGTTATTTTTTTGCATTCTCTTTTTAAATGTACATAAATTATCTTGAAGAAATGAAATAACTAGCAGTTTTTTACGTGTTGCTATGGAATATAATATCAAATTAGCTAGTTTTTCTGGAGAACAGAATGCTTAAGAATCTAAGGTAATTGTTTTACTATAAAAAAGGAAGACATAAGCTTAACACACACAAAAAACATAGTTGAGGACTTTATAGAAATTCTTGAAATTATTGTTTTGGATGAGAACAACTTTCAGGGTGAATTCAGTATGCTCCGGGGAAGGAAATGCCTATGGGAACTTATTACATGTTCATTAGCTTAAAAACAAACGAGCAAACAGCTTGCATAGATGGAAGAGCTTGAAGACTGTGTCTTCCATCAGTACTACCCCTAGGAATTACACCTCTTCTCTTCCAGAATCCCCAGATGTAAACATCACTGCTGAACTATGATCTGGTTTTGGTAAACACAACCTAAAAGCTTTGTTAATGCAACAGCATGGGGCAAATGACTTATATTCTAGCTTTTACATATTCATAATGAAAAACCCTCAACTGCCAGAGGGAAGGTGGTGGAAATAACCAGAACCATTCAGACATGGATCCTAACTCTTCCATATACTGACCTTGTTTTTGGTCCTGTAACTTAGCTTCTGATCAACAGACTTAATTTTATCATCCATATGTTGGGATTGATATATCATTAAATGAGATAATGTTTATAAATCATCTAAACCATCGGCACTACTTGGTAAATTGTACAGGATCAAAATGGATTTTTGTTCATCTTTTAGAATATGTTACTGTTTTCATTCCATGATGCTATAGGGCCTCCCTCTCCATGCTAAAAGACATCTCAAATCCGAAAATTTTGTGATTATTCGTAGATAATTATTTTAGAATGACTATGTGCCAGCCACTCTGCTAAGTGTCACTGAACAAGGCTAGATTATGGAGCTTTTTTTTTTTTTTTTTTTGCGGTACGCGGGCCTCTCACTGTTGTGGCCTCTCCCGTTGCGGAGCACAGGCTCCGGACACGCAGGCTCAGCGGCCATGGCTCACGGGCCCAGCCGCTCCGCGGCGTGTGGGATCTTCCCGGACCGGGGCACGAACCCGCGTCCCCTGCATCGGCAGGCGGACTCTCAACCACTGCGCCACCAGGGAAGCCCAGGTACTTTTTTGATTTTTACTTTACAGGTAAGGAAACCAAGGCACAGATATTTTTTTTTTTAACATCTTTATTGGAGTATAATTGCTTTACAAGGATGTGTCAGTTTCTGCTGTATAAGAAAGTGAATCAGCTATACATATACATATATCCCCATATCCCCTCCCTCTTGCGTCTCCCTCCCTCCCACCCTCCCTATCCCACCCCTCTAGGTGGTCACAAAGCACCGAGCTGATCTCCCCGTGCTATGCGGCTGCTTCCCACTAGCTATCTATTTTACACTTGGTAGTGTATATATGTCCATGCTACTCTCTCGCTTTGTCACAGCTTACCCTTCCCCCTCCCCGTATCCTCAAGTCCATTCTCTAGTATGTCAGCATCTTTATTCCCGTCTTGCCCCTAGGTTCAGGCACAGAGATTTTTAGTAATTTTCCCAAGGTCTCGCAGCTAGTAAGTGGTGAAGCTGGGTCTTAAACTGTGGTGGTCTAGCTCCAAATACTCTTATTCCAGAAAGAAATTGGTTTCCAAAGATACCCAAATCGAGAAAACATAAATTGAATAGGGTTCAAAAATAAAACAAAAACTAAAAGATGAAGGCTAATTATGACAAATGGATGAAAATTGTGAACGAATAGAATCAAGTTTATATTATCAGAAAAAAGTATTTTCCAACTTTTTTCTCTCTAAACCCCAGAGTTTTAGAACATTGGAAGAACTTCAGCATCTTAAAAGAATTTAAGGAAGAAAATAATTACTGTCACCATAAACAATGGGAAATGACTTTAGTTATCAAGGCATTAGGTGCTATGAGTAAAGAGTGTAACTAGTTTTCTGATGTCAGGGTGAATTCATGGATACTTTATAGAACGTTACAGCACATTCTTAATTGTTGCGAGGTGGGAAAGGTGAGCGTTCAAGACGTTTCTAAGAGTTTACCAACAGGGTCCTACATATCTTAGAAGAAGCATATTCACATTGTATGGAGCCACAGAACACACTGCAGAATGGAAATTAGTAATAGTTTGGGAAGCAGGCTACCCAGAGTCCGTAATATAGTCCATAATAGTGGATTGATCTTTACTAGTTCAAAGAATATATCAGTATGGATACGTTTCTAAAATACAGTATTAAATGAAAACCGTATTTAAAGCCAACACAAGTACTGTTTGTATGCACATACATTATATTGTTTATACTTGCTTGCTATATTATTTGTTTTGTGTTTGAAATCTCATAATTAAAAAAATTAAAAAGTAAAGACATCAATACAATAAAATGGAAATACTACATATACTTTTACCTTTGATTTCAGTTTTTCCCTTGAAATAGGCATATGTTAAAAATATTTTTATTAAACATAAATTGTTTATAATTGTATAATTTTTATTAAAACTTAGTAATTAGAAGTTAAATTCCAAGATAGCCTTATATTGTATTTTAAAACACATGAATGAATTAATAAGCACAATGGAATTGAATACTCCCAATTTTATTAATATTCATCAGTTATCATTATCAACTGCTGTGCACTAAGTAAACTTGGTTGCTATTTTAAAAGCTAATGCCATTTCCAACCTTGTAGACTATTTTTATAAGAAAAGTTGTATTTCCCAAGTACATTAAAGCTAAATGTATTATAACAGCAGTAAAAGGACTGTATGAGATTACCTCTTCTTTTTGGTTATTTTCTTCCTTTCATTATTTCTTAGTCTGATTTTTTATTTTTAAGTGCACTTTTAAGAGTAGACACCAACTATCCTATGTAAAATTCTGGACTAAAAAGAAAATTTGGTACAACCTGTACTCTGAGCTTAATGTTTCCCACAAGTTTGACTTGGCTTTTTATTGCAATTGTAATTCAATGCAAATCCCGAAGAAATAAATGCTATATGTTACTACCACTAAACACAGGGATTGAAAGTGCACATCTGAGGTTTGAAATCCCAAATGAAAATGAAAAAGACTAAAATGCATTTTTGTAGTAAGATCGAATTATTCATCCAGGGTCAAGGTCATACTTTAAGCAAAACAAATACAATCATTTATTTGTAGCATTATTACCTCCCTGAATACATCCTTTTGTTTCTATGCTGATTTTACCTAAGACTTCTTAGGTTGTGCGAAGACTACTCAGGTTATGTAATTAATAAGTAAACGTGATCACAGGCTCTGGTGTCAAGGCATTAATTTGATTAAAAGATATGCTTCCCATTAAGATGTTAATATATTAAAACCTTTTTGGAAGGTGTACGGGACAATATGTTAATATTCAGAGAGGTGGTCAAAACCAAAACCATTTGGAAAGTAATTGTTCTTGTGGAAGTATGTGTCTGTGTGTGTGACTGTAGTACAAAGGTGCTAAATATTCCGTGTGTTTTAGACTAGCGCTTCCCTTGTAATATAATCATTCTCTGAGTCACCTATTAGGTAAGAGATCATTGATGCTCCTCTCCTTTAATAGATTAAGATGATTGCAGTCAATTCCTGAGTTCAGTTTCACACAAGTAAAATTAGCTTTTTATAAACTAGATTTTCTTTACATATGAAAGCATTTATAACAGCACATCCAAGAACTTTACAAATTCATGTGGAGTAATAAAGTCAGCTCCAAATACTGTGGCTGCCAGTGGTTGGATGGGTGGCATATGGCAAACCATTTAACCGCTGTGACCTTAAATCTCCTATTTGCAGTATTAAGGAAATGCACTAGAATTCCATATCTGTGAATATATCCATATCTATGAATTTTAGGCATGCTCTTTAAGCCCGATATTTTCAAAGGTAATATAAGAACATTATTACATTCTTGTCACCTTACTAGGACTAGAATATATCTTCTTTTTTAAAAAATTTTTATTGTAGTATAGTTGCTTTACAGTGTTGTGTTAGTTTCTGCTGTACAGCAAAGTGAATCAGTTATATGTATACGTATATCCCCTCTTTTCTAGATTTCCTTCCCATTTAGGTCATCACAGAGCACTGAGTAGAGTTCCATGTTCTATACAGTAGGTTCTCATTAGTTATCTATTTTATGCATAGTAGTGTATATATGTCAGTCCCAGTCCCCTAATTCATCCCACCCCCGCTTCCCTCCTTGGTAACCGTAAGTTTGTTCTCTACATCGGTGTCTCTATTTCTGCTTTGCAAATAAGTTCATCTGTACCATTTTTCTAGATTCCACATATAAGCGGTATTATACGATATTTGGTTTTCTCTTTCTGACTTACTTCACTCTGTATGACAGTCTTAGGTCTGTCCGTGCCTCTGCAAATGGCACTATTTTGTTCCTTTTTATGGCTGAGTAATATTCCATTGTATATATGTAGCACATCTTCTTTATCCATTCACCTGTCGATGGACACTTAGGTTGCTTCCATGTCCTGGCTATTGTCAGTAGTGTTGTATTGAACATTGAGGTGCATGTATCTTTTTGAATTATGGTTTTCTCCAGGTATATGCCCAGAAGTGGGATTTCTGGATCATATGGTAGTTCTATTTTTAGTTTTTTGAGGAACTGCCATACTGTTCTCCATAGTGACTGTACCAATTTACATTCCCACTAAAAAATATATATGTTTTCTATTCATACATTGTATTTATCTTTACTTATTTCTTATAAAATAAGCTCATTTGTCATCTGATGTTATATACAGAAGAAACTCATCTGAGTGTCAGTATTCTGTTAGCTAATAGATAGAGCCTACACATAGAATAATTATATTAAAGTGGAATTTCTAGTCCAAAACACACAGAAGTATTTACCAGAAAATAGGAACATTCACAATTTAATAATTTATTCTCTCCCTCTTCCTTTTTCTTTCTCTCTCTCAGACACATATACAGACAGACACAAACACACACATAACAAAAGCAAATTATTATAAATACAATAAAGAAATTGTCAAGTGAAGGCAGAAGGTTTTATATGTTTTATATCTAAAGGATTAGTGTAAACATTTCTTTCAATCCAGGTTTGGTATTTATGCTGGCCTTCTTTTCTTCTACAAGACGAAACAATACGTCTTTTTTTCCAATTAATAAGTGACTTCACTGTGTTGCAATAGTCCTTAAATCTTTAGCATTTGTTGTTCTTGCCTTTGAACTAAAGACTTCCTTAAGCAATAGTTAACAGGATTATAACAACTTAACCCAGGCCTTCATAAGTTTTCATTTTATGATACAGAATTGAGATAATTTTGCTATTCAGTGATTTCCTATTTGGAGAATATGGTATCTTTACACCAGGGATAAGTAAATGCCAAAAGGCACTTGCTTTTGTAGTAAAAGAGAAGCTAAATATATATTAACTTCAGGCATTTTTTTTATAGAAAAGGAACTCTTAAAGGAAATAACCAAGGCAAAGGATTAAAAGCATCATATTTGTGATGCTTAAAGCATTCTGATTATTTTTTAAAATGATGATGGTCTTACTGCAAACATCTCTATAGTTCAGACTCAGGAAATCAATCTTATTTACTTATTTCCTGAGTTCGTCCCTTTATTCGTCCCTTTATTTTGCTGGTGAATTTGTTGACAGATAGTAATTAGGTCACTGTATTGAAATGTCCATTGTAAGCTCAGAATTCTCTGTGTTGGTTGGCGTGACAACCATAGTGGTCAATTAAACATGCTCAGAAACTGAGAAGCTGTGCTGCTCAGGTTAACTAGATGGGGAATAGAGCACCGTCCAGAGGAAGGCAAAATGGACAGAGACTTCTAAGAACTGCCTTGGATGTGCTATCCCATATTTATTTGTGTGTTATTGATAAGTTAAACTTATAATATGTACAAAAAGCTAGATGTTTAAAAATTCATTTAGATTACCAAATATAGTTTTGATTTTATATGGATTTTTAAAAGGTTGAAATAGCCTTAAAATATTAAGTCCTCTTTTAGAGAAAATGCTTAGTATTCTTTGTGACAAATATAATTGCTATAAATGATAATTTCTATCTAGCTATTTCCCTTTTAAGTCGTTCCATGAAGTGCATGGCAGATGACATACACAGATGGTGTAGATTGGCACTGCCTTTGCTGGCCAGTGTTGTCATAGCCAAATTTAGGGACCAGGGAGATGGTGAAAGGATAAATCATTAACGACAGAGACAGAGCGTTGGACAAAGACGGGATGGTATGGTTCACTATCTTTTTTTTTTTTTTTTTTTTTCTATTTTTCAACTCCACCCCTTTGGCTGATACATAGCTATTAACCTAAGACAAATTTGGAGGTAGTCAGTGAAAGCAAGTTATTATGCTTTATATGGCACTTTATTTTTTTGCCATATATTTTATTTCTAAAACAGACAACATTTGGGGGTTAGGAGAAGGAATTGACTGTCTAGCAAGATTTTTTTAAAGTTAGCTTGTTCTGATCTGGCTAATAAAATTAAAAAGACAAGATAAAATGGACATCAGAGTTTGAACTGTTTCTGTAACTCAGTTTAAGCAATTGATATCTTAGGTAAGGAAGTTGGCATATTTTAATTCGATTGTTTTTTATTAGTATGCCTGTATGAAAATTCAAGTACGGATGTTTTCATTAATCAATGAAAAATATGAAAATCAACTATAAAAATAAATACTTTTCAATAGGCTAAGATCATTCCAAAAATCCTTTGTCAAAATCAATTTAAAAAATCAGTATCCATTATAACATTTTTGAGAGGATGAGCTATTACAGATCGTCTTCACTCTACAAAAGGAAATGAACTGTATAGGATTAAGGAGCTAATTAGTGATAGAACTGAAAGCCCTGCTGGCCTCATTCAAATGCAGGCTTTTTTTTTTTTTTTTTTTTTTTTT
>NW_006773710.1:416591-420662 GCF_000442215.2 Lipotes vexillifer | reverse complement strand
TACTGTTGTGGCCTCTCCCGTTGCGGATCACAGGCTCCGGACGCGCAGGCTCAGCGGCCATGGCTCATGGGCCCAGCCGCTCCGCGGCATGGGGGATCTTCCCGGACCGGGGCACGAACCCGCGTCCCCTGCATCGGCAGGCGGACTCTCAACCACTGCGCCACCAGGGAATCCCAGGCTCTTTTCATAGCACCGTGATGCCTACTAATCTCCCTCCCCATCCATGTTGTGGTCAAATATAACTTCCTGGAGACATGAGATGTCCATTGAGTGCAAGTGAAACCAACACTGTTTCATTTTGAAATTCCTTATTTTCTTTCTTTGTCATGTTCTTTTTCTGGAGCTGTGAGCTCTAACTGATTACTTTATGTGTTTGTTGTTGCTTCTTTTTAATTTTGAGAGAGGCATATTAATATTTTCACTATATCTAAATGTCTGACTTGCTCATGAAGAATTATTGAAGGATGGACAGGGGTAAATATTATCCATCACTGACTGGTATTTAAATATTAACTCTGAAAAACAAAATCAAATTTTGAAATTACCCTGATAGACACACATCTCTGTAAAATTTTCATTGTCTGCTATGCAAATGATCAATAATAAAATGTAGCTTCGGTTTGTTTTAGAACTGGCACTCATTAAATTTTCCAGTTTTGAGGACAAATGTTTTGTCTTTCTTGTATTATCCTCATGAGGTTTTGGTTAAAGCTTTCAAGTGTTGGGACTAAAAAATGTTACATTTTTTAAAAAAAAAACCAGTGATCTGTATATTTCTATTTTACATTTGTTATTTCTGTAAACAAATAAGAACTGAATATATCTTAACCAAATTCAGGATATTTCTTTGAGAAAAAAATTGGCCATTTTCCTTGATTTCAGGATTGAAAATATGCGTCTCTTGCCTGCCTTTCCTTTTGTTTGTTTCTGACCTATCAGTTGAAAATCTTTGTTTTCATTCTCCTTTGTTTCCTCTTTTCAGTCTGTGTGCAGACCTTTCTCATCTTCCTTCCTTTTTAAAGTCTCTTCCCCGCCTTGTCCTTCCCTTTCAGATCCATCCCCACTCCCCCCCCCCTCCCCGTTCCAGTTGCTTTGACTAGATCAGCACACTTTAATGAGCATCTTCGGGAGGGTGGAGGAGGTGGGTGAGATGGAAAAGCGATGAGCAGGAAAGTAAAAGCTGAAGTGAGGGATGAGAAGAGTGTGAATTTTTAAAAATGGGGGGAAAAGAGAAAACAGTGGACAGGAGTTTTATCAGCAAGTTAAAACTTCACAGCATATATTTCTATTTTTTTATCCTTTATTGGTTGGATTCTTTCATTCATTCATCACTTAATAAACGTATAATGAGCACCTACTTTTTGCCAGCTCTAATTGAATCGTTTGGGATGTAGGAGTTAAAACACACACACACACACACACACACACAAGACACAAAGTCCTCATCTTCCTGGAGCCTATGTTCCAGTGGATAAAAACTGAGCTTAGAAAGTGGTGCTTTATATTGTTTATGAGTATCCTTCTTTCAGAAGTAAGAGCAAAAGGAAAAGATTTTTTGCAGGGAATTGTCTTTCATAGATAAAATTTGTTGGTGCACAGTGATGTCCAGTAAGCAGTTCGATGCATGAGTTCAGGATTTGGGAGAAAAACCTGCATTGAAAGTCTGCGCCTGTAAGTTATCAACAAGTATGTGATCATTGATGACAGCAGTATTGATTAAATCAACCTAAAGGTGTTTGTAGACCTAGAAGGGACCGGAATAGAGACTCAAAGAAAACATTGTAGAAAGAAGCTGAGAATAGGAAAGAGAATGTTAAGTTGCGCAAAAGCATGTGTTGGGTCCTTGAAGAAAGCCAAAGACAGGTCACGAAGAAGTGGCCAGCAGTATCTGATGCTTGTGAAGACCGATAAGATAAGGTCAACAGGGCTTCTCTGGTGGCTCAGTGGTTGGGAGTCTGCCTGCTAATGCAAGGGACACGGGTTCGAGCCCCGGTCTGGGACGATCCCACATGCCGCGGAGCAACCGGGCCCGTGAGCCACAGCTACTGAGCCGGTGCATCTGGAGCCTGTGCTCCGCAACAAGAGAGGCCGCGACAGTGAGAGGCCCGCGCACCGCGATGAAGAGTGGCCCCTGCTGGCTGCAGCTAGAGGAAGCCCGCACACAGAAACGAAGACCCAACGCAGCCAAAAATTAAATTAATTGATTAATTAATTAAAAAAAAAAAGATAAGGTCAACAGTAACTATGTTGACCTTAGTACAGAGTCAGTCAAACCCTTGAGTGAACCTTTACTGCTCTATTTCTCTGTAGCTCATACAGTGTTAACTATATTAAGGTGTATTTTATTTATTTTATTTTATTTTTAAAATAAATTTATTTATTTGTTTATTTTTGGCTGCATTGGGTCTTCATTGCTGTATGCGGGCTTTCTCTAGCTGCGGCGAGCGGGGGCTACTCTTCGTTGCGGTGCGCGGGCTTCTCATCGCGGTGGCTTCTCTTGTTGCAGAGCACAGGCTCTAGGTGCCTGGGCTTCAGTAGTTGTGGCACACGGGCTCAGTAGTTGCGGCACACGAGCTTAGTTGCTCCAAGGCATGTGGGATCTTCCCGGACCAGGGATCGAACCCGTGTCTCCTGCACTGGCAGGCGGATTCTTAACCACTGCGTCACCATGGAAATACTTAAGATATAGTTTAATACCTAGTATGTCACATCTAATGAGAAGGATGATATTTTTTTCCTGTGTTGTTTGATCTTTCACATGATAGGGACGTGAATGTGCATTTACGTGAAGAGCAAAGAATCAGGATAGTGGGAGAAAGAGAAAATAAAAGAAAACAAGAGGGCGGTCAGTTGTGAGAGGTGCTGAAATCCAGAGTGTAGCTGGAAAGGTTAATAAACACTCTGAAAGATGACCACAGATTTTTTTTTTCCCCATCCCTATTTAAAGAATAAAGTTTAGTTTCGTTTCTTAACACAAAGACGGAAGATGTATCTGTCTCATATTTTGTGTGTTACACATTTCTGATGGAAAAGCACAGTTGTGGTGAAATTAGTTTGGGGTTGTGGCGAAATGAGTCTGGAATGGTGCAGGATGGATGGATTGGAGGATAAGAGACTATAGCTTGGTGGTCATAGAGGCTAGACCAAGATAAAGGCTATAAACATTGGAAGGATTCAATTGAATTGATTCCAGGGAACAATGTGAGGGAAAATTGATGAGATACCTGGTGTCTCTAGGCCAAAAGAAATACCTATCACATTATCTATTAAATAATTATCTTAATAATTGTAGTCTAACAGTGTCTGACAGATGTCACTGTATTTTCAGTTGAAAATTTTAAATATCCAGGGGTATCCTGTGAGTATCCTGTAGGTGCCTTGGGTCACAGGCTGGAATCCATAGGTTGATGCTCCGCTTTCTCCTATCTTGTTCTTCTTGTTGTGTTGGAATATATATTGCACTGTATCATAATTGCTTACGTGATTTTTCCGTCCTTCTTGCCGGACTGCAAACTACACGAGGAGAGGACCATGTTTATCTTGTTCATAGTTGAATCCTTCCCAACCAGCACTGGCTTGTGGTGGGTCTTAAATAATTAATTAATCCAAATTATGAGTGGGTTAATTATATACAATGCTTTAGTGGAGTCATCTTAGCAGTCTATGTGAAATCTGTTAACGAACGATGTCTGAGTAGACTGAATGCGAGTGCCAAAAAAAAGAAACACTTCTTTAGTTCTGCATAAGAGAAGGTGGATTAAATGAATTAGATGTACCAGTTTGTGTACACTTTTAAGGGAATTGTGGTAGACATGAGAATGATAACTCTAAACAGTCGTTAGAATTCATAGAATGCACCTAAGTCACTCAACTCAACTCTTCACACAGCTGTAGGAAGCACAATGCATAACGAACCATCCACCAAGTTACTGGTTTAAGACAATATGGATTTTTTTTCTTTCTCACAGTTGTATGGGTTGTTTGATTTATTCTGCTGCTTCATGTGGTACTGGCTACAAGACACTGGGACATTTGCAGTCATCTGGGGTCTTGATGGGGCAGGAATGTCCC
>NW_006773710.1:390780-416581 GCF_000442215.2 Lipotes vexillifer | reverse complement strand
AGGAATGTCCCAGAGGGCTCAGTTGACGTTGGCCGTGGGTCGCAAGCTTAGCTGAGTCTCTACGCCACTACGCCCACGTGTGTCCTCTGCATGTGGCTTGGACGTCTCACAGCATGGAGCCTGGATCCTGAGAGGGAGTATCCCCAGAGCAAGCGCTCTTAGACATCCAGGCAATAGTAGCGAGGATTCTTAGGATCTAGCCTCAGAAATCTGAGAACTTCTCCTCTGCCGCATTGTATTTGGAAAGGCAAGTTGCTAAAGCTTACCCAGATGGGAGGGGAAGGGAATTAGATCCTTCTTTTCAATGTAAGAAGCAGCATGCATAAAAAGAGAGGGAATGAGTCAAGAGTGGCCATCATTGACCATCTACTACGTGTAGGTGCTATTCTTTTTCTTATTTTAGAAATGAGGAGATGAATTCATGGAGAGCTTGGTAACTTAGATTCATAGCTGATAAATGCAACATCCAGGACTCAAACTCTGGACTTTGCTCCCAGAGTCTCTGCTCTTAATCACAACCTGTTACTGCCTCACCTCTAGCAATATTGTTCATTCTCATACATAACTACACACACACATACACACATACATACATACATTCAGTATATTTAGAGATCATGGTGGTAATGATAATGGCTATAGTCATATAATTCTTTGTTTTTGCATAGTTTATTAGGGTTCACATTGATTATTTTATTTCTTCATAGAATGCAATTTTTGTTCAGTAGTTTAATTTTGACATAATTTTAAATTTACAAAAGCATTGCAAAGAGAGTGCAGAAAGTTCCAGTGTAACTTCACCCAGCTTCCCTGAATGCTTACATAGCCATGGCACATTTATCAAAACTTAGAAATTAACACTGATATAACACTGTCTAACTACAGACTTTATTTGGATTTTCAAATGTTATTGACAATTGTCATTTAATGTTCTAGGATCCAATCCATCATACTAAATTGCATTTAGTACTGCCTCCTTAGTTTCGTCCAATGGGTGAATATTTCTCCATCTTTCCTTGTTTTATGTGACCTTGACGTTTTTGAACAGTACTGGTCAAGTACTTTGAAAAATTTCTCTCATTTGGTGGTTGCCTGATGTTTTAAGATTGGCCTGGGTAATGGATTTTGAGGAAGGAAACCAAAGAGTTGGTGTTCTTGGTATACCAAGTGGTATCATTGGTCACTTGGTTAGGGTACTGCCCTGTCTACCACTTCTCTTTCACACTGTTTTTGCTGGAAGTGAGTCATCAAGTCCATCCTATCCTTAAGGAGCTTCACTTAGCCTCCTCCTCCTGGAATAAGTGCTGTCAAAAAATGTGTGAACATGTTAAAACCACCGACCAACATTAATAAATATTTCAGAGCGGTCCTGTGAGGCTATGCAAATTTGATTCTACTCAGAATGAATTTGAACCTCTCCAGATCGATCCTGATTTTTCTCCTCAAATTTGAACTTTTAGTCACAAAATTTATTTTTATAATTATTTAATATTTTTGTCTGTAAATCTTATGGCATAATGTGACAAAATGTGGGGCCGTAATATAGTGCAAATAATTCTTATCAATGTACGTAATTCCTAATATAATCTACTTACCAGTTAAAATATAAAACATATTCAAAATATATAGTTCACAAAATTTTATCCATATCCACATATTTTGTTTACTAGCTCTGCCTTAACGATCAAAATATGCATTCATCTCGTGTAATTATATCAAAGCATATAATCTGGTACAAATAAATATTAGACCTCAGTATTGTGCTTTAATAGTTGTGCATTGTTTTAAGCCATTAATTAAGTTTTCTTTCTGTATTATTAAATTTGGTCTTTTACAAATATCAAATTTCTTAAAGAATTTATGGAATATTCAATTCAGAAAGAATTTTTAAATTTTTGATGAAAACAGAGAAATGTACACTTATCATGAATAATTCATAATTGTTCAATTCCTTTATCAACTCTTAAACATTTTTTTTCACCAGTGAAATTGATATGACTTAATCTAAAGCAAATTCTACTTTGAGGAAGGTTTCTTATGCAGGTAAAAATGGGGACGTCTAGGCAGTGCCTAATTATAATTTGTGTTTTTGTTTTACGTTACCTTTATAGCAAAGGAAGGAAACAGAAGTATTACTTTCTAAGGAGGCAAAGTTAATTAAAGCAATTTTCATTTTAATAAGTAAAAAAGGGCACAATCAAGTTTAAAAAAACTTTTTAAAATAGGAAAATATTGAAAATTATTTAGAATTTGTTTCATTGTTGCTGGCAGTTTAGGGCAGTGTATTTTTTTCAAGTGTACATTACAGACATTGGTATTACCAGTTATGCAGTGATTTTTTTTTTTTTAATTAATTAATTTTATTGCATTTAGTACTGCCTCCTTAGTTTCGTCCAATGGGTGAATATTTCTCCATCTTTCCTTGTTTTATGTGACCTTGACGTTTTTGAACAGTACTGGTCAAGTACTTTGAAAAATTTCTCTCATTTGGTGGTTGCCTGATGTTTTAAGATTGGCCTGGGTAATGGATTTTGAGGAAGGAAACCAAAGAGTTGGTGTTCTTGGTATACCAAGTGGTATCATTGGTCACTTGGTTAGGGTACTGCCCTGTCTACCACTTCTCTTTCACACTGTTTTTGCTGGAAGTGAGTCATCAAGTCCATCCTATCCTTAAGGAGCTTCACTTAGCCTCCTCCTCCTGGAATAAGTGCTGTCAAAAAATGTGTGAACATGTTAAAACCACCGACCAACATTAATAAATATTTCAGAGCGGTCCTGTGAGGCTATGCAAATTTGATTCTACTCAGAATGAATTTGAACCTCTCCAGATCGATCCTGATTTTTCTCCTCAAATTTGAACTTTTAGTCACAAAATTTATTTTTATAATTATTTAATATTTTTGTCTGTAAATCTTATGGCATAATGTGACAAAATGTGGGGCCGTAATATAGTGCAAATAATTCTTATCAATGTACGTAATTCCTAATATAATCTACTTACCAGTTAAAATATAAAACATATTCAAAATATATAGTTCACAAAATTTTATCCATATCCACATATTTTGTTTACTAGCTCTGCCTTAACGATCAAAATATGCATTCATCTCGTGTAATTATATCAAAGCATATAATCTGGTACAAATAAATATTAGACCTCAGTATTGTGCTTTAATAGTTGTGCATTGTTTTAAGCCATTAATTAAGTTTTCTTTCTGTATTATTAAATTTGGTCTTTTACAAATATCAAATTTCTTAAAGAATTTATGGAATATTCAATTCAGAAAGAATTTTTAAATTTTTGATGAAAACAGAGAAATGTACACTTATCATGAATAATTCATAATTGTTCAATTCCTTTATCAACTCTTAAACATTTTTTTTCACCAGTGAAATTGATATGACTTAATCTAAAGCAAATTCTACTTTGAGGAAGGTTTCTTATGCAGGTAAAAATGGGGACGTCTAGGCAGTGCCTAATTATAATTTGTGTTTTTGTTTTACGTTACCTTTATAGCAAAGGAAGGAAACAGAAGTATTACTTTCTAAGGAGGCAAAGTTAATTAAAGCAATTTTCATTTTAATAAGTAAAAAAGGGCACAATCAAGTTTAAAAAAACTTTTTAAAATAGGAAAATATTGAAAATTATTTAGAATTTGTTTCATTGTTGCTGGCAGTTTAGGGCAGTGTATTTTTTTCAAGTGTACATTACAGACATTGGTATTACCAGTTATGCAGTGATTTTTTTTTTTTTAATTAATTAATTTTTTTATTTTGGGCTGTGTTGGGTCTTCATTTCTGTGCGAGGGCTTTCTCTAGTTGTGGCAAGTGGGGGCCACTCTTCATCGCAGTGCGCGGGCCTCTCACTGTTGCGGCCTCTCTTGTTGCGGAGCACAGGCTCCAGACGCTCAGGCTCAGTAGTTGTGGCTCGCGGCCTTAGTTGCTCCGCGACATGTGGGATCCTCCCAGACCAGGGCTCGAACCCGCGTCCCCTGCATTAGCAGGCAGATTCTCAACCACTGCGCCACCAGGGAAGCCCCCTATGCACTGATTTTACTCAGTGTATTCAGAACAAAATAAATGTATATTTTAGAATGAGAATCATTGAACCTTCCTTTCTGAATATAAATAGTATTTTAGTAGTTCAGAGGATAACACCATATCTTAAAAGAGGAAAGGAGAATAATACGATTATTTTCTCTGCTTAACTTTGAGAATTATTTCTTAATCGACTCTATTCCTTAAGGTATATGCAAATAATGTAATTATACTATTAATGGAATACAAATTATTAAACTGTATAATGTAATTTATACATCTTACCTATGATTTCCATAATTGCAAATATTTTGGGATAATAAAGTGCTGTTTCTTGTTTGGCTTGTTCTTTTGCTGGTTAATCAAACCTAATGAATTTATGTAGAGACTGGAGAATATAACTGCACTTGAGTTGTATTAATTTGCTAAGTTGTTTAGCGGAGGATCATCAAGAATACAGCGATAAACAAAACGTTATTTCTGTCTCCAAAGAACATGTGCTTTAGTAGGGGAGGGGGCGTAGATGTGAACTGTTACCTTACAAGGCTGGATATGATTTTCCTGATGCCCTTTCAGTTGGGACTTCAGGGAGTTTCCATGAAAGGTGATTGTTTTTTGTGAACCTTTAAGGATGATTAAGATTATGAAAGGTGGAAAGGGGTGAGATGATATTTCATAAAGAGAAGCAGTCTTAACAAAACCTCAAGGTGAGTAAGGAGAAAGAGTTTTGAGAAACTCAGAATGTTGTCTTTGTTGTCCTAGGGTGTTGTCCTTGGGTGTCTGTGAAATAAAATTGGGGCCAGATGATAGGATGATGTTAGCCTAAACATTTTAGCCTCTAAGCAGCAGAATTTGGTAATAAAAATAATGGGGCTTATTATTCCTGGCACTTCTTGAGCCTTCCTGTTTTCCAGGCCTTGAAACAATCCAAGAAGGTAGATGTCACCGTTATTTAATATATTACAGTTGAGAAATTTGAGGTTTACATATGTCATTACTCGCCCCTCTGCTCGAGTTCATTATATGGCACCACCTTTGCATCTTTATAAAAGTGGCAGTCATATTGTAAAACCATGATTTTAAAAAGAAGGATCCAGAAATGCATAGTGGGGAGGGGATCTGAGGTCGGTAAGGAAATGGTTGCAGCTGTCTGCGTATCTATTTTAGAATCAAAACGTTAATGGAATGATAGCGATGTGATGAGATTGGGTAGACATTGGCTCTAGCAGCGCTGGCTGGCAGAACTTGATAGATGACCGATCTGATGTAGAGGGAATCAGAAAGAGAAGGACCAAAATCACGAGATGGTTTTGATCTTTGGTAACCAGGTGAATGATGCATCTATCACTGTAAATTGAAAGGTGAGTTTAATTTTAGGCAGGGAGTTTGCCCTGGAGAGTCATCCACATGACCATTTATACCGCATAAGGAAAGTCCAAGGCATTTGGAAATGTGAAAATGGGTCTCACGTGGAAGGTCAAGATTATGAATGAAAAAAAAATTTGAATAATCTGCCTTGAGACAGTAATTAAAGGTTTGGGTTGGAGGATATAAGAGATGGAAAGAAAGGGATCGAGGGAGGGACAGAATTCAGTGAATACTGGTATTTAGAAGACGAAGGAGGAAAAAGAGATAGCAAAGCTATCAGAGAATTTTACTGGAAATTAGTGTGGTGAGGTAGGAGTTTAAAAAGGAAGGAATTTTAAGAAGCTTGACACGGTTGAGGTTGAGAATGAAGTAATTTCAGATCCAGAAATTCAGATGTTAACTATATTTAAAATGTGTTTCCTGTTCTGGCTTCACGGTTTTTTATCAGCACAACCACAGAGGACTATGGATTCCCTATCCTCCATCCAGTCCCTTCCTTTCTTCAGGGCATCCAAACACACTGCTTGAGTTTCTTGATGCCACTCGGGTCTCTGATTATAAAATTGTAGGTCCTTATATGATCTCATTTTCCGCTGTTGGTGTTGAGTGGTGTCATTAAAACTAAATAATGTGATGATTGTCATTTTTGTTTTATTTTGTTATTACTGTGCCTGAGTCTCTTTGCTTCATTTATAGACTGTTTTAGTCATTTGGTGTTGCCGGTGATGAACTACATATGTCATTTCTTGTGTCTCCGACATCTTACCCTTCCAGTTGATTGAACATATACTTACTAAGGTCTCTAAATTCTTCCTCATCATGCTGGTCTTTTGTGCATATGCGTTATCACTTAATATGACTAGTCTGAGTAGTTAGAACTGAAGCTTTGGCCTAGTCCTACCATAGAAAGGTATCTATAGCCATCCAATAAAATACAACCTTATCATAAATGGTGATTACAAATTCACTGATTTCGGAGGTAGGGAACACATTTGAACTGATCGTGAAATTGGTTTTCTTGCTTCTCTAAAGCTTTGTAGGATCCAGGTATTCTAGGCATTATTCAGAAAACATTAGCTAATTTGTGTTGAAGAAATTCAAATTGTCATAAACTTTAAGATCATTTTTAAAATAAATTTTATCCTTATTGAGAAATACTAAATTATTAAGCAAAAACCATAAAAAGTAAGCAAGTAAGCATAGGTTTGAATATGCATGGGTTGAATGTGACATTTGTATATTCACTCTATTTTTTAATTCTCACCGTACCTGCATGATAGCTGTTCACTCATTCAGCGGGTATTTGTTGAGTGCCCGCTCTGAGCCAGACACTTGGGATGGACAAAAGTGACAGGAAGCTGCACTCTTGCACATCTGTCCTTCTTTTTGCAGAGGAAGAACCTTGAAGCCCCTGCAGGTCATCTTTCAGAAGTTAGAGCGTGGATTAAAATACTGTTTTTTTTTCTGACTTCAAAACGGTCTTTCTATTTAGCATACTGCCACCTCTAAGTTATTGTATGTGATGACAGTTTTATTTTGTTTTTCAAAATGAATACAAATGTATTGTCTTCTTTGAAAGAAGTCATTCTGTTCATAATTTTCAACTCATAGTTTTCCTCTTATTTCCTTTTAACACTTTCACCCTCATATTTCCTCACTTAGAATATATGTAGTTCTAGCCTGTTAGGTCACATAATCACACCACTGCCAGCCTGGTGTATTTATTTGTTGCCAGAGAGGGAAAAAAGCCCATAGACTTGTTCATTTTTATTCTGTTTATTAGAAGAGTCTTTTAAATTTTAAATTTGTTGACTGATCTTCAATGTTTGCTTCTAGAGGAGGGTACGGAAAGCTGGGCATCTGTGTTGAAACAGTACCTCAGGGCAAAGCCACATATATGTTGCTCCACGTAAAACCCCTCAGCTAAACTGGGAACCACTGGAATGCTATCGAATATCCTAAGCACTGCCGTGGAACATACTGTGCTTTTGGAAAGAATGAAATATCCACACAGAAAGACGTGGAAGCATGTCCAGCATACATTACAAAACCCAAACAAAACAGAAATCATTCTCCATTTGTGTGACAGCTTTAAAATATTTTTTGGTAAGGGAATATTTACAGACTTATACATCCAATAGTTAGCAGTGATTATATCAAGCTTGGTAAGATTATACTGGAAATATCATGAGAAACAGAATTGTTCCCAGGGATAAAAGCCAGAGTGGGTGCTAGTGTGAAGACACGCCTCCCCATCATTTTCACAGACATTTATGAGAACTTGATATCTTACCAGTAGGTTTTTTTTTTTTTTTTTGCTGGAATATCATTTTTTAAAGCAGATTTTACTTCAATTACTGACTAATGTTATATAACAAATCTGTAAATAAAGAATTAGTGAATTTTATTCCAGTCATATAATTAATGTAACAATATTTATGTTATAATTATATGCATAATTATATAGTAATGTATATGCTATTAATGTATATCAATTATATTATTGATATATTATAATTATATTAAATGTATTTATTATATAATTGTACTATATTTTATACATATAATGGATTATATGTTAATAATGAGAAAGAATTATTAGGTAGTTATAGTCACCTATGTCATGTTAAGTGGAAAAAAACTGAGGAATGTTTAATCAGGAAATCTCTATGGTGCTTGATTTTCACCTAAACTACAGTTTTCTTTGTCATCATCTTACATATTTCACTGGAGAAGCTCAGTAGATCTGGACTATTAGATAGATGTCAGTGACAGGTACCCAACCTGAATTTTAAATATTAATTACCCCAAGTCCCTTACAATCAGTGTAATATTTATAGCCTAGATTAAATGCTTCACATTACTTTAGTAAATTTTCCCCCAGGAAACCTTGATCCCGTAAGAAAAGAGAACACTGGTGGGCCTGCCCTGCTAGTCCGCTGGTTACACGCCGACGTTCATGAATAAGGGTTAAAGCAGAGATGGAGTTGGGAAGCAGTGGAAGGTGAGATGCCAATCTTTGCTCCTTTCTCGCCCATTCAGTTAAAGAAATGAGATAAATAAGTAAACGCTAAAGAACATCATTTACGTGATTGCTGCTCTATAAATACCAAATGGATTAATTAAAGACATTCTTTTAAAGTGTCATACTGTCCTTTTTGGGGTAGTTCTAGTTGATATGTAAAATGTATAAAGCAAAGATAATTGCTATGGTATATTTGAAGAATTAAAAAAATTAAGTGATTCATTAGTTATTCTTCACAAATTCCCTACGTCAGAATGAGATCTTTTCTTCTCTAAGAAAATTGATTAGTTCCTGTGGTTGATTAGTTCCTGTGTGATTGATTGATTAGTTCATCATCTATAGGTAGTATATTGAACACATTATTGAATTTTAATAACACTGAAGCAAAGGCTTAAGATTATAGTTTAACAGATTGATTTATGCTAATATAATATACTGTCGGAAAAGCATGTTTAAGATTCGCAATGTTTTGATGTTTTCTAATTAAAACTTGACTTGGTTACTAATTATAAAATATGAAGTCTAACCCTGTAACTTACAAGTAGATATAACACACTCACTTACGGAGTCTTGTAGAGAAAATAAGAAAGAGAATGTTCCATCTCATGATTGCATGCTACATAGAGAAATAACTTCGTGTGTAGGGCATAACGATAAAATATATATTCCTCGTATAATTTACTGAGTTCCTACTATATGGTAGGAACTAAGATATATCAATTTATTAATTATGTATTCAGTGTTAGGTAAAATTGCACCCATTTGCAAAGACTCTGCAAGGCTGACTGCTATTTTTCTTAAAGACAAATAAAACCTATGGTCTTCATGATCTCTAGCTAATATAGTAGGCCAGATATTGAATATGGTCTCACTCACAGTTAGTAATTGCTAGGACTGGAATTCAAATCCAAGCCTGTTTGCCTCCAAAGACTATGTTTCCATGACAACAGCTGGCCTCATATCTTGTGTTTACTTATCCTGTGCCCTGCAAGTAGCTCCTCCCACCCATGCATCCATAATTGTCTGGAAAGTCTAAAATTAAATTGCGAATTTATATTGCTATTAAATATATATAGTCTTTGTTCTTTGCTTTGGGGAAGAATAGAATTTCTCTATAGGGCTTGCTGTTAGAATTTGAGCTGGGTGCACAGGCCTTGAGGGCATGTGGTTTGTAGACATGTATCACTATTGGAGTCATTATTCCAGTGCATATATTCTTAGTTTCCCTTGGTTCCCAGGACCTCCACTTATTTTACATACCTATTCTTTTATGTATATATGTAAATGTGTTAGGGGTTTTAAAAACCACGGTGGGGAATGCATCCATAATATGTAAGTGTGAAATTGAACGGTCACCTTCAACAGAGAAAATTAAACTTTGTTAGAAATGAAATAAACAGTGAAACTAACTATTGTTTAGGTGGGGATTCTTACTCCGCCTATTCATGGAATTGATTTCCCAGGACAGCTTCTTAGCCTTGCTAAGAGTTAGTCTTCCTGTCATGCTTCCACGATCAATGCTTGAATATGTTAGAGACTAAGCTAAAAATATGCTCAGAGGTCCCGTACACACCTGACTCTTCCGGCAGCAGCTCAAGTTTTGACATCATGAATCAGCACAGTTTTGCTCTTTCAGTCAGAGCTTGTTACTCTCCTAGATTCCCTTCCTGGCTCCAAGGCTTGGCTGGGTCTTTGTTTGGAAGCCAAGTGGAAAGATACATTTGCTCTTAGCTGTCAGTTAAGTGAAAAAAGGCTCATTAACCTAATTCTCCATAGAATTTACATATAAATTGACTTAACACACTGGGTAAGTCAGTTCAAAATGGGACACTTGTAGGATAGACACTTTAGTATAATGATTAATATAATATTGAACTCAAATTTTTATCTAAGAAAGTTTTATTGAGGTTTTTGCCATAGATCTCTTTTTGAAAAAGCGTTTCTCATCAGTGTTATTGCTTTGCCCCTTTAAAAAATATCTCCTGCTTCAGCCGCTTGCCATTCTTATGGTAATTCTCACACCACAAAGTAATAGTGAGGCCAGGCGTATTGTGTCCTTGGTTTTTGATAATCTGAAGATTTTCCTCTAATTTAGCGTCAGTAGTGTCTCTTGACATTTGTATTTTTTCTCAAGGTTTTCTCTTTTGTGTTCTACTTCAATGTCAGTCTATAAAGAATAAAATATAACCTCTCTTTTTTGTGCTTTCATCCCAATGAGCTGATTTATAGATTTATAACTTAGATTTTCACAGCACGTTGATCCAAGGTGGCAGAAAAAAACAGCTCTATATTCGTGAAGTTTTAATTGGCTTTTCTGAAGGTTGTAGGTTGTGTTTTGGTGTGTATTTCACACATGACTTGCTTTATAATAATTTGTATACTTTTTTAATCATCAGAAGCGTTCCTGATTTCTCTCTTTTAATTTAGTTGTTTTGAATTTCACCAGATAGTCCTTTACATGTCCTTTAAATGGCTATGAAGGCAAGCCATTTGGGAAGGAAGCAGTCATTTATTTCCTCTGCTCTGTCAAATTGTTTACACTTGATTTTGAAATATAAAATATTTGGTAAAGGATAGGAGAGGACTGAAAATTACTAGCAGGCTGAAATAACATTTAAGTTAATGGAAAAAATCTAGAGATATTAATAAAATTTTGAATAAAATTCTAAACATCAGTGTTCCTCACTTTCTTTTTTTGGGCCGTGACTTTGGGGAAACACCAGTATAGAAATATTTGTTTTTTTTAACGTTGATTTTTAAGTAGGAATCTTAGAAACAGAGAAAACACTTTGTCTTTTCCCATTTGTGTTTTTTAGTGGCTACACAATATCTGGGGTCCTTCTCAGATGTGTGCTTTACACATGATTGAGTCTAGATTCCTCAACTTTCTGAAATTTTGTGAGGTTAATATGGAGTTTGACACAGAGATATTTCTCTCAACTGCAAATATTTTGGCGATACTAATTTTATATGGCCTTGTAGATTTCTAGACCAACTGTAAGTACTTCCAAAGGTTTTAGCCTAACATCTAAACTGATATGAGTGCGAGCCTTCTCAGCCCTGGTAGATTTTACACATCACATACAAGACAGACAATAAAAATGTTAGCACTATATAAATCTGCTCACTTTATATCATGGTTTTATTTTATATCTACGTCGAAATATGGTTTGGTCACAATTTTGGGATCATCAGGTTAACTTAAAAACTATTTTATGGACATTCTTCATTAAAACAATGGATAAATGAACAAAATTCCACCTATTATTAATTCAACCTATTTGAGAATATAATTTTTTATATATCACCAGTTTTATATTGTAATTTCAGAGATAGAAAATAGCTACATTTTACATATTTTTTTTTAGTGATTTGTCAGTTATTTCCTCTTAGAAATGCCCTTTATTAGGCAGTCATGGTTGTAACATGAGATTTTTTTTTTACTGATTTATTGTAGTTTGATGATCCAGTGTTGATATAGACAATTATTCTTTGCTCTATTGTTCAGTTGTTACAAGGATCTATCATTATTTATGATACTCTTCATCGTATAAAATATTTGTGACGTTCACTCATGACCAATTACTTTATCTAAAAAGCTCAGTGTCTGATTGCTTTCACTTTCTCTTTGGAACTTATGTATTGCTGGATTCTGTATGTCAAAATAAAATATGTTAGGTTTTTTTCCAAGTTAATTAGATTGGCTTTATTATTTGACTGTGTTAATAATATCCCCATTTTGTAAACATATATTTTAAATACTTCAGTGCCAGTATTACAGATTGGGTGGGGAGGGGAATCTAATGACATATTATTTGAAGCATTTAGATTTCATATGAAAAAACTGAATGTTTATTAATACTTTTAATTAATTACCAGGGTGAGTTAAAGTAGATACTGTGTTATTAACCCAGTGGTTAATTGCTGACCTTTTCCGGGACTTTTGGTACAGCAGAAGAAACAAAAGACAGACTCAAATGCAAATTTCCCCTCACTTGTCTTTATCCACACTAATGGGATCATAATTTACTAAGCACATATCTAAATTAAAAACAGTGGTAGTGACAGAACTCAGTCTACAATCCTTGATTGTCCTTGATGGACATTAAACAACTGGGATTTTCAATTTTGCTGCTGAACTTCAAGACGTGTTGGCAACAAACTTGATAGAACTGGGTTTCATTATTCTGATATGTGGATTAAAGGAAAAATTAAGGGGCTTCTGTTTACTCCATTCCAGTTAATTTATATGGAAGGACTTATTTTTAAAGGTATTTATGAAATGTCATTTTGGTTTGAACATTTAGCATATTAACATTTTTCCTTTCTGTTTTTAAGGATAAAGCCTTCTTTTCCTAAGATTTTGGTGCAGTGAAATGAAAGCTGAGGCAAGCCTTTTGTCTGGAGATAACTATTGCTTTTACACTAGCCATTGCCCTGTTTCTATGGAAACCGCAGGACTCTGAGGTACAGAGGTTTTTGTCCAACGATGCACAGTGATAGCCAATCAGAGCTTCTTTCCCTGTTCAATTTATTAACTCACAATTGTGGTTTCAGTTGTTCCGTATAGAATCCAAATACAACTGCATTCATTTTTCCCACAAGTGTCATAATCTGCATATGGCATTTTGTATCAGATTAGTTTTACTTAGGATTAGTGTTACTATTCTTTGAAAAGGTAATTTTATAAACACAAAATCAGTTTTTACCTTGAGAGTTGTCCTTTTTAGTATCAAATAAAAATATTTTCTTAAATTTGAATGTTAAGATTTTGTTTCTTTTCTAATTAGCAACCAGTCTATTCCAAACAGGCTCTCCTATTTTCTATATTTATTGTGAAGGTGCAATATTGAGTCTGGTACTAATTTCAGTGCAAGGCATTTGTTCTCTTTAAGGCTTGGAGTATATGAGAATAGAGATTTTGTTGCCACTGCTCCTGAATGGCGTATGCAATGATGGTGGTGATTAATAAGCCTTTAATGTAGAAAACTGATCTCTTGAAAGCCCACTCAACTATTTTTCAATATGTGAGACGGCTGGTAAACATTTGCTTATATGAGCTGATGGTGCACATCTATAGGGATGTATGGAATCTCCACCAAAATGACAAGGGGCTTTGAATGAAGATGTACACACAGAAGGGCATTGGTGGATTAAATAATCATATAAAGGGCTTTTAGTATGCTGATTTATTCCAGTGACCTGGTCAAGACCTAGGATGAATTATTGACCAAGGGGGTTCAGAGAAATTCAAGATGCCTCAATCTGTAAGCACATTACTTTATAGTAATTGGACCGTCCCTGCTTCCATTTGATTTCCGAATACTAGATAATTATGTTTTCTCCTATATGATGAATCTCTCTCTCTCTCTCTCTCTCTTTCTTTTTCAGTATATAACAGTAGGAAAGCAAGATGGATGCTAACCCCAAGATAATGTGAAACGTGGACTAGAGTCTGTTCTGTGTGATTTCTCTTCCCTTTGTCTCTACTTTTGTTTTCCTTTTCCTTCTTTCCCCCAGAGGGAGTGGATAGAAGCCAGTTAGGAAGCCCTGAGGCTCAAACTCAGCACAAAGATAGGAAGGCGCGTTGGCCGTGGAAATGGGCTGATTTGGATTTTGGGATAGGCTGAAGTTCCTTCTTCTTTCCTTGTGGCGTTTCTGGCTCAAACACTGGTGACAGGATACAAAGGAGCATTTGCCACGGATATACCATTGTAAGCTCACAACATTCTTGCTCTTCATCCTTTACACCCCCTAGGGCTTTAGCCTTTCCTGGCGCTTTTATTTCAGCCAGAGCCTCTCTCTCTCAAAGTGGCTGCTGCTCAGCATTCATCCCTCTGTTCCCAATTAAAACCTGCCATTTACTGAGGATAAGCCCAGGAGCCGTGTCCTACTTGAAGTAACTGAGAAGTTGTGACTGACAGATACGCTGACCCCATATGGAGGGGGTCGTGTCTGCAAGCCCCAGAAAGGTGTGTGGTGGAAGTGTTCATGAGTAGAATATCCTTTCCCTTCCTCTGATGGTTGACTGGGGAAAACCAACACATGTGCACTGAGCACAAGAATAGAAGAGGCGATTCCTATGCAGAGATGCAAAACAGTCTACACAGGTAATGCCTGAGCATGTAGAGAGATTATGGCTAAGGAACTAGTAGTGGGAGAGGTGGTAAAGATGCAGGAATGGTGATGTGAGCTCACAGATGAGGTGGGAAGGATTGAGACTTGGCAGGGATGTCAAAACCCACACAAGAAAACCTTGAAGGGGAAGGTTTTCCTAGCACCAACATAGCACGTGTGAAATCCTGAGGAAAGAGAGTTTAGAGTAATTCAATATTATCAAGTGTAAAGAAGCAAGTTTCAGAGGTGAGACTGGACAGCTAAGCAAGTGCCCAATCAGAATGGAAGTTATAAGCCACTCCGAGGAGCTTGAAATTCATTCTGAGGTGTGGAAAACCTCTTAGAAAATGCCTTCATAATGTAAGTGATGTGTTGAAGTTTGCATGTTGGAAATGTCACTCTGGCTGCAGAGAGATGAGATTAAGAGGTAAGAGATTAAAGGCCAGCAACAGTGGTGGCCGTAGGGCTGTGAAAAGCATCTTGGTATCTCATTCACAATGCCTAGAAGTCAAGATAATAGGCCATTTAGGGTAATAGGTCCTAAAATCTTATAACATTTACCATACCATTCTTCTTTTTGAATATTCTAGCAGAATGTCACTCAGAAATAAAATTCAGCCATTTACTGAGAATGCTAATCTGTTCAGACGATGTAAGATTTTTCTTAACTTTTAATATATAAATTTAATTTTTTCCTCGGCATTAATTTTACACTGGAAGAAAAACTAAAAATATCACAGAATGAAATAATTAGCAGGCAAATTTAGCATTTACTCTAAGTATCGTGGTCCGTGGCCTGGCTTTCTTTGGGTTCAGTGACAAAGTATGAAATAGGATAAGGGAATATATAATTTATTTGGTAAATGGTGGACCCTCAAGTGCTGCCCTGGCCTCACTTATCTCTAATGGTCTAAAAGTTGGCCAGTACGCAGCCCTGGGCTCCCCAGACCTGGCTGAGACTGTACTCTGAGCCGTTTGAATCACCAGCGTGGAGTGAACTCTCAGGACGCACAGAGAGGTGCTGGGGAGAAGTTTCCATTCATTTGTAGCCGTGAACTTAACCTTTGTCTTTTGCACGTCTTACTTGCTGGTCTGTGTCATCATTCTCTGTCAACTTCAAGCCCAGGCTGGCCTTTATGTTTAATTCAAGTAAACACTCAAAGAAGTGTTTTTGTGCATTATCTCATTGAACTCTATAAGGTAAGGAAAATTATCCCAGTTTTTTTAGATGAGGCTTAGAAAGATGATGTGGTTTGTCCAAAGTCATACCATTACGCATTTGAACACTTTCATTGGAAAGTTAGGGTTTAAACCTAAGGTTTCCGAAAATAATACACAATCCCAGTTAGTAAACCACCTTTCAGTTAACATTCTATTATTTAGGAATGTAATATTTCTAAAAACTACCTTTCAAATAGTACCTTACTTTCTTCTTTTGCATTACACATAAATATCTATTTTTTACCTCTGAACGTTTATGTTCAAAATGATAAATGATGCCCACATATTTAAACTCAACTTTTGTAATAAATGTAAAGTTAAGTATATTGTATAATAAAAATTAAAAATCCACAAACTACTTTTATTGGGTCACAAATTAAGTTTGTAGGCAATGGATCATTGTTCCTTTTTTTTTCTTTTTGAACTTTACCGTCACTATATCCTCTCCATCTTCTTTGAGTCTGGTCACTGTACAGAACTAATTTTTTTGTTTCTTTTCCTTCCCATTTTCTCTGGCAACTCCTAAATGCCCAAGAAATACAATAGACACTTGAATCTCCCCCAAAGGGTGCCTCTTTTCCCGTATTTGTAATATATGGCATCTAAGACATCTACACAGTTTATATATTCTTCCAGGAGAAGTCTGGAAGGCACAATCTGTTTAATCAGTGACACAAAACTGATATGATACTTCCTTTTTAAAATACTTTGTCCTCTTTTATAGGACATTCACAGCCTAAAAATAGCGTCTTTTTTGAAAAGCACTTGTAAGCATTTCATGTCATTTCTTAATCGCGTAAAAGCTTTTTCTTAGAATTATACTTGTCAAATTGAGCACCATCGTGTAATCAAGCAGTCATTCAAAATCAGATGATAATTAAAATAGAAATTCTTTCACTTTCTAGATAAACATGAAGCATACTGTTGTTTTTAATGGAAGTTCCTATTTAGTTGTGTTTTTACCTTGATTGTAGGGTTGAATATAAAAATACCGTTCATTTTGGAAAATGCCGAATGCTGTAACCCTTAAGCTCCTGAAAATTATGATATCCACTTGAATCTCCCAAGCAGACTCCTTGATTTTTCTGTATCTGTAGTATATGGCTTCTTAGACATCACCCATGGGTTTAGATTTTTCTCCCAGTGGTAGAAACCTGGAGGCCTTTGAATGTTCTGGAGTGAACCATTCACTCTATATCAGTATCACATCTGAATTCGTGGGTGCCAAGCCTGTGTCTCGTGAATATACCTCAGCAGACTCAAACTTTCTAGATGGTCCATGTCATGAACAAAATAGAAAGAAAATTTTAAAACTCCTCAAATGTGTTGTACAGTGGCTGAAGCCATTATGGCAGCCCCCTATTTGACTTGATGGTGCACAGTATGAAAAATCTCCTATAAAAAAAAGAAAGTAACAAATATAAAAGAGTATTTTCTCTGAGAAAATGTAGTTTCTAAAATGTGTTCGTTTTCTGGTTGGTAAGACCAGACGGTGAATTGGTAAATGGTCTTTTCAGGTTTTAATGGTGAAACAGCCCAGTCAGGGGTTTCTGGCTTGGGTAGAGGTTTGCTGTACGTAGCGCAAACACATTTTCTTTGGCTGGATTACAAGTAGTTTTCAAGTATAGAGAAGTCCTCTTCCTGTCCCCCACAGGAGTGTCACCTCGACACAACATATGTAGCTTTCTGTTGCCAAAAAGGGGGCAGATTTTGAATCTTGGCTTTCAAAAAGCTGTTCCATCTGTAGCTCTTGATCATTTCTATAAATTCTCTGACTTCTTTTAGAAGAATGGTATGTGTCTTCAGGAGAACTGATGTGCCTGCAGAATATTTAAACAGTCTGATAGATTTTATTTCAAGAAGCTGCATTGGACTAATTCATTATAAAAAGAAAGGAGAATAGCAGTCTTTACCTCTGACTGCATGTTCTCTACATGCCCTGGAAGGCAATGGCTGAAAGCCAACCAGTTTGGTCCATTAACTGCAGAGAAAGGTTATGATTAGAGGAGCAAACTCAGAGATAAAGCGTGAGTGGACGCATTGGTATTCTAACGCTACTCTGGAAATCATAATGCAAGGTGAGAACTGCCTCAGCGATAGGTGTATCTGATGAATTTAACTGTATTAAACCTACGAATTGATATGTTAAAGACAATCAAGTAAAACTGAGTTGGGGAAAAAAGGGGGAAGAAAAAAAAAAGAAAAATGAAGCTAGTGACCAAAAGTCAACTGGTTAGTGTAAATTCAAGTCATTCATGTAATTTGAGTTGAATCCCTTCAGAGTTTTTTCTCCAGATAAAGGCTTATTTTACTGAGCACTGTTTTTCTAACTGACCTGCTGCTCTTCAGAATCCTTACCTTGGCAAGGGTTATATTTTGTTCATCTATAAATCTGTAAAAAGGGGTAAAGTCAAGTTAATGAAAACACTGTCCCTAATTTCTCACACTTTTTGAAACATCTAAATTAAATGACCTATTTTAGAGACCAAAGAATAACATATACTTAACTGATTTATGATCATTTTACTTACAAGAGGGATATTTTTTTTTACTATAAAAAGCCCCAATAGGGCTTCCCTGGTGGCACAGTGGTTGAGAGTCCGCCTGCCGATGCAGGGGACACGGGTTTGTGCCCCGGTCTGGGAAGATCCCACGTGCCGCGGAGCGGCTGGGCCCGTGAGCCGTGGCCGCTGAGCCTGCGCGTCCGGAGCCTGTGCTCCGCAACAGGAGAAGCCACAACAGTGAGAGGCCCGCATAACGCAAGAAAGAAAAAAAAAAGCCCCAATAAGTTTACAGTCTACTGTGGGAATGGGAGATTGAACAAATAAACTGCCAAACGAATGTGTAATAAACTACATTAAGTGCTAAGAAAAAAAATTAAGTTCATTTCGAAGGAAAAGCATTGGGACACCCTAATTTTGGTCAGGGGAATTGAAAGGTGGTTTGGAGAACATGACATATGAGTAGAGGCTAAAAGATGATTGGGAAATTATTTAGGTGAAGAGTGATTTGGTGACAGCAGGGGAATTAAAACAGCATTAGGTAAAGTTCTAGAACAGTGTGGTGGAGGGAGGATGCTGACAAGCCTGGTGTTGATGGGGTATAATACGGAAGGGGGAGAACTATTAGATGAATTTGTGGTGCAAGTTGGAGTCTGGGTAATAGCGATTGACAAGTTGTATTGAAGATTGGGTTTTATTTTAGAGGTAACAGTTTCCGAAGGGTTTAAGGCAAGGGAGTGATGTAATTTATTTCAGTTCTTAAAAGCATCTCTCCAGGCTTTTCAGTGGAGAATAAATTTGAGATGGTCAAGACAAGAGGGAACAGCCCAGATAACAGACGATGGTGACCTGTTCTAGTTAATGGCAGTGGACATAAAGAAGAGCAGAAGAGTCCAAGGCATTTTGCACATCGAATATATAGCATTTGGAGGTGGAATGTACATTGGTAATGAGAGAAGAGTGTGCTAAGGACGGCTACCAGGCTTTGGGCTGAGTCACTAGCTGAATGGAGTTGCCATTTCATAAAAATGAAGGAGGCCAGAGAAACTTTAATGTGGAGCTGGAGAGAATTCACACATACTAAGTGGGAGGTGTGCACAAGATGCCCAGTTGATATAAAAAGTGGGTTCTTGGCTATCAATCTCGGCCTTTTATTTTTTCCTTGAAATTCAACAAGTTTCATTCTCCACTGAAGGTATGCATGTTGTCTTTGGTATGTGAAGGATGAGCTCTTTAATGGACAAAAAGTTTTCCTCTTTAGAGAGAAAAAATTTTCCCCCAAGTTTTATATTATTCTTTTTTGTGTGTGTGTGTGGTACGCGGGCCTCTCACTGTTGTGGCCTCTCCCGCTGCGGAGCACAGGCTCCGGACACGCAGGCTCAGCGGCCATGGCTCATGGGCCCAGCCATTCCGCGGCATGTGGGATCTTCCCGGACCGGGGCACGAACCCGCGTCCCCTGCATGGGCAGGCGGACTCTCAACCACTGCGCCATCAGGGAAGCCCTCAGTATGTTATTAGTAGTTAAATTATACATTTCCAAATTATTTAATCCAAAGTTTCAAATATGTTACCTATTTAATTATCCAACATAGATACAAAAATTGAACAAAAGTGCGTAACTTTTGTGGATCAGTGTCTACCTGAAATATTGGTAGAAGGATCTTGTATTTTAATACAAATACAATGTTAAATTATAATAACATAATCATCATTTCATTCATTCAACACATAATTATTGGAGATCCTATTGTCTGAGGCAGAGTAGTGGTTGAAATCCTGGACTCTAAAGTAAGGTCCACGATTTTAGTTTCTAAGAAAATTCAGTGTGCAACTTAACCTCTTGAATTTTCGAATGGGTCTTTACTTCTTTCCATGAGATTCTGTGTCAGTAAATTCAGGATGATAATAGCACCTTCCGCATAAGTTTTTATGAGGGTTAAATGAAATAAAATACCTTAATACAGGACCCTGGTATAAAATAAGCTTTGAATATCTTTAGCTAGTATTCCTATGTCTTTTGATCTTCCATCATTACTGTTTACATTTGAGACATACCCAGATGAGCATCTCCCATTATAAAAGTACTGCTTTTCTATATTTTTATCCCCAAGCAAAGATCTTGACGTATTTCTCTATCTATCTTTGTACCTTTCTTCCTTCCTCCCTCCCTCCCTCCCTCCCTCCCTCCCTTCCTTCCTATCTATCTGCCTTTATTTAATGACTGAACAATTAACTACTCCTGGAGCTATAGTTCTATAAGTATTCCTTAGATGTTCAATTTATATAGAGAATATCCATCCTTTTCCTATAATTTCCCTCTAATTTATAATCTGCCTTTGAATCTTGACTTTAATCTTAAATCTTTTACTGTATTTCATCAATCGCAGAGTCTTTTGAATATATTTTTGTAAAACACCCTAGAATTCTATAACATGAAAAGGTATAAAAGATAAAAATAATGCTCCAAGAAATGTTGTATTACTTGGTTGTGCTTTTCTCAGATGCCTTCCTATAGATCTGTCCGTTTTGAATATCATCAGCGTGCAATTCAATATCAATAACCTGTTCTTGGGAATTACTTGGGAACTGTCAAAAGTTAAAAAAATATACACATGGGTCAATTTGATTTGAGGAGAAAATGTTTTAGATTTAGGTGAAAAAAAGAGCATTCTTATATTCTTTGTGGTTATATTCCAAAGAATAAAATTCCTTGCTTCTGGGAGAGAGAAACTGTTATCTCCCTTTGTTAAAATAAAATTCTTCATATTTTAGATACTAAATTTTTTATTACAAAGTAATGCACAATCATGGTAAAACATCAAAAGCTATAGGAAGATATAAGACAAAAATTAACAGCCCCATTTTAGTCCTCCCCAAAACCCAAGATTCATTTCTGGGCTAACAATCATTAATAGATTCATGTATGTCTATAAATTTTCAATTCAAACACAGAATAGCAGTTTATACACATAATCTGTCAGTAAGTAAGCTGAGTTGTCCTTTTAAGTGGCATAGGTAGACTTCAAGGATAGTTTTGAAGTCTTTTTCTAGAAAGAGAAAAAGACCCTCAAAATTCACAAATCTTATTTAGCCAGCTATCTTCAAAAGGGAGAAAGTGGGTACAGAAAGAGAGCATTTTACACTTTCTATAAAAAGATTCAATTTCTTATCATCTTGATCTTTTATCTTCAATGCTAAAGTTGTTCTGAAGAATTATCTATGTGTAAATAAGGTCATCATCTTGTCTTCTTCTCATCTTGTATTCCTTTGACTTCTGTTTTGTTTGGTTCCATGCATCAGAGTCACAAACATCACTTCCTTTTCTAGAGGAAATCATCATCATAAGGCAGGTAATCCATGTAGCCACAACCATCAAATAACTGGAGATTTTCGTCAGACACTGACAGTATTGTTTTCATCGTATAACTTGTTTGTGGTGTGCCCTGTGTTACAAACAAAACCCAGTCCATACTGTCAGAGAGTGTAGAGTCTAGCGATTTTTGTGACTTTGATTTGCTTATAAATGGAAGAGACGGAGTGCCTTGTACAAATTCACGTGGACTTGGAAAGAAAATTTGATGTCCTGGTAGCTTTTAAAGGACTAAAAAGAAAGCCGGCTGCCTCCTGCTGGCTGCTAGTATGTGGTTTCGTGTGTGGAGATTTTGTATATCCTGCTGTGCCCCGGGAGAGGACCAGAAGATGTGCTCATTATCTTGTATTTATTTTTATATACCAGGATGTTCATACTGTTACAACCCCGGGAGCAATCACTGGAAAACACTCCTTGTTTTTATAAATCTGAATAAGTTTTCTCAGTGTTCCTTTTAGCCTCTACAAAAATGGTCGTTTCTAGATTTAATTTGCTGTTTTCTCCCAGGCGGCTGTCTGCCAGTTTCTCCTAAGTAACAAGTCACATTTATGCAGTGCTGTACAGTTAGAAAGATATTTCAGGTATATAATCACGTGCTTGGAATTAACTGGTGAAGCCAGCGGGTTTGACTGATTCTAGCCACATTTAAGACTTTTTTCATATAATGTGTTACTCTGTATTGACTTCTCGAAAATTTATTCATTTTCAGAAAAATATGTTACTGTTGAGAAAGCAAAATGCCTCTGTTTTCTTATGTCTTTTCCTAATGTTTCCAATTTTAAAAAAGGAAATGAGGTAAACAAGGGGAAATAATATTTGCTAAGCGCTTTGTTTGTATGTCTCAGGCTTGTGCTGAGTGTTTTAAACTAAGTAACACATATTTTAAACCTGACAGTAGCTCTTGGATACTATCCTGGTCTAACAATGTAGGACACGGCGGGCTTGGAGAGGTCACATGTATCTCCTGGGGTCACTCCACTAGCTGGAAGTGAGCACGGCCTCAATTAGACGGAGACCTTCCTCCCCCGCCCCCCGCCCCCCCAGGACCGCCCTCCTTCCATGGACAGTCTGCGCTGTTCATTTTCCCATTATTTTGCTGAGGTTTAAAGTGGAAGATTATATCATGCATTTGCAATTTTTATCCTTTCAAATTCAGTGGATGGTTCTACCATATCCCAGTCGCACAAGCCAAACATTGTCAGTTATTTGAAATTCTTGTCTTCAGACTCAACATGAACATGTTTCCCATCCCCATTGCTATGGCCTTAACTCAAATCTTGTCATCTCTGACTGGACTATGTCATTAATCTCCTAAATGTCCACCCTTGTTTCTGTCTCTCCACCAAAAATCCATCCATCAGAGTTCTTGCAAAGCATCCTTCAGGGCTTCCCTGGTGGCGCAGTGGTTGGGAGTCCGCCTGCCGATGCAAGGGACGCGGGTTCGTGCCCCGATCCGGGAAGATCCCACATGCCGCGGAGCGGCTGGGCCCGTGAGCCATGGCCGCTGAGCCTGCGCGTCCGGAGCCTGTGCTCCCCAGCGGGAGAGGCCACAGCAGTGAGAGGCCCGCGTACCGCAAAATAAATAGATAAATAAATTGGGGAACTCTTTAGTATTCTGTCCATGGAAGAGTTTAGACTCTGAGAAGGCCAAGAAGAGCACTGAAGAGCTTCATGAAGAGCAGGGATTTGATAACTTTGCATTTTAAACTGTCATCCTGGGCTGGTTAGACGCTAACAACCTAGGCAAGAAATGAGGAGAAAATAAATAATCTTCCTAAGCAAGAAAAGATCTGTGTACATGGTAAAGGGACAGAGAGGCAAGGACAAAGTGGAAAGTATTACTGGGTAGAACGGACTGGATGTGGCTCGTGGGAGCGTTCAGAGAAAGGAAAAAATGGAAGATTCCCTAGGTTTTAGCAGCTGAGTATATGCTGGTGCCACTAAACAGACTGAATCCAGAATAAAATAGGCCAGGAAAATTGATCCTGCATACTCTTACAATACCCTCTAAGCTCAGAGAAAATGCTGCCTGCCATCATTTCTGAGGCTAACATTTATTCATGCCTTTTATGTCTGGCATTCACTAAATTCAGGGTCTGCTTCCTCAGTTCTCCCTTCTTTCTCCATTGTTTCTAAATAGTCTCCTTCCTGTCCCCTTATAAAACATATATCCGTTTCGTCTGAATTGTGAAACATAAGCATATTGCCTTCTGTCACCCTGGGTCACCTTCTGTTTGTCGTCCGTGGTGTGACCACAAGTAAAATTATGTGAGCTCTAATTTCTCCACAAAGATCTGCACCTCCAATTAATACCAGTGTCCTTACTATAGACAGTATCACTTAACTCTGTACAGAGTGTAAGAAATTTGCTAAAGGTAAACCTGTTTATATCCAGTGTAGTAGAGTTACCTTGGTTGGATTATAGTAAGAGCAGTGACTACAAAAACCCAAAACAACTTTTTTTTTTTTTTTTTTTGCAGTATGCTTGGGACAATAAAATGCCATTTCTAGGTTTTAAGGAGAGATTTGAAAAATTAACTTACGTTATTGATTGAATACAATTTTCATATGACTGTCCTCCCATATTTCCTAAAATATAATGATTTTACATCATTATATTCTGGGTTTTATGACAATACGTGTCATTCACGTTCCCGATGACGTTGAATACTATCTTACCCTAGAATTCATCTTTCTGACTCTTCAGACACTTCTCTTTTTTCCCTGGATTTAAATTATTGTTAATGCATTCACGCATTTAGAATTGATATAGTTTAGAAGACTGTAGAAATAGATCTCTCTTTTTTCCCCCTGCCAGTCTCATCACCTGAAGTCTCACATTTCCAATTTATTACCGTTTAATATACCGTTGCTACTACTGAGGATGCAGTATGTCTTCTTTATTTGTGGATCATAGATGAACTTCCCTAAAGATTATAATCATAATTATATTCCTTTCTAGATTTCATCTGGAACTGCTTAAAGAGCTCTAGTTAAGAAGAAGCTGAAATTGAGACAGGCAAACTCAATATGCATACACTTTTACAACCTCCTGTGTGTTATCATGCGGATTTTGTCTCTGGCGATTCTCAAGAGCTCCACTGTTCCATCTGAGAGCGCTCCTGTACTCATGAAAGCCTAGCCTTCTAGAAGTTATAGCTCACATGAACTTCAAGGCCCATGCTTTGGTTTAGAAACAGGTGTACTTTGGATAAACATCAGGAGATATTTTTAACGGGAGTGTAGTTATGGGATCTGACCTTTATGCACATGTACTAAAACGGCTAAGGCTGTCAAAACTTCGCCTGTCAGGCAGGTGCTAAATGGCAGGTCCCAGAGAATCGTTAGACCAGGAGGAGGCACAGGGAATAAATGATGCTGGAGCAACCCTTTTCTTCTCTGATAACTCATGCTGCCCATTAGTTGGGGGAAATTGTCCTCCAGTAGTTATCAGAAGAATGTCTTAAAAAGAGGAACTCACATCCAGATGACCATGACATATTTAAATATGAAAAAAAACTAAGAGTGATTTGGCGATACTCATCACTTTTTACCTATACGTTTCTCATAAGTAGTGTCCTGAAGAACTCTGCTGTTATCAGAGTCAAGATACAGTGCTCTGCTCTGTGTTCATTATTTGAGCAGAGGAAGGAAACTCTTTCTAAACATAAGTTATTATATAAAGGATCTAAAGAACATACCAGTATATGTTTGAAAGCTGTTGGCTTAACATAATGATCGCCCTTGCACTTCATCTTCCCTCGTTTGGTGATTTAATATTGAATTCAGTCTAATACTTACTATAAAAGGCATGAAAAAGGCACTGTGTTCTAGGTTTCTTTCTTTTTTAAAAATACATTTGAGTATTGCAGTCTGCATGACAAGAGATCATCCAGACTATTTCAATGAGTTGCAGTTTGCCAAGTGACTTACTTGGTAGCATGCAAAACAATAAGATTGGCTTTCTCATTTTGTTTCAGTAGTGTATTGATAATCTAGATATCTATAGATATGTATGTATAATCGATATATATTGATACATTGATAATTTATAGATCTAGCCTTACATCAGTTTATAAAGATTCAAATCCTCTGATGTATAATATTTAAGGTTTTCAAAAGATATACTTAATTATCTAGCTAATCTTGGAAACTCTTTC
>NW_006773710.1:380944-390626 GCF_000442215.2 Lipotes vexillifer | reverse complement strand
TTCGTGCCCCGGTCCGGGAAGATCCCACATGCCGCGGAGCGGCTGGGCCCGCGAGCCATGGCCGCTGAGCCTGTGCGCCCGGAGCCTGTGCTCCGCAACGGGAGAGGCCACGACAGTGAGGGGCCCGCGTACCGCAAGAAAAAAAAAAAGAGTATGTAAAGGGTCAATGCTCCAAATGGTATCACATTTCTGATGTGTCCGTTTTGAGCATCCGAAGCTTGATTCTAATTATGATGGGTTTCACATTTCAGAAACTTGCCTATAAGAATATTAAATAACATACTTGCTTCAGATTTTTTAAAATTTATTTATTTTTGGCTGCGTTGGGTCTTCGTTGCTGTGCGCGGGCTTTCTCTAGTTGCGGCGAGTGGGGGCTACTCTTCGTTGCGGTGCGCGGGCTTCTCATTGCGGTGGCTTCTCTTGTTGCGGACACGCAGGCTCAGTAGTTGTGGCTCGCGGGCTCTAGGCGCGCAGGCTCAGTAGTTGTGGCGCACAGGCTTAGTTGCTCCGCGGCATGTGGATCTTCCCGGATTGGGCTTGAACCCATGTCCCCTGCATTGGCAGGCGGATTCTTAACCACTGCGCCACCAGGGAAGTCCCTTTGCTTCAGATTTTGATCTTTAATTCCGGTCTTTCAAGAGACCACACAAGGTTGATTGAGAATGATTAAGATCATAATAATGTCTGACTTACATACAGGTTAATACACAGGCAACTTAAGAAGATGTACATAAGAAATTAACAAAATAACTCAATATTTTCTCACTAAGGAATTCATAAAACCCCAGTCAAAGGTGGTTACAGAATGTGTTTCTAGAATGGTCCTGTTTAGATCCTCTTCCTTGTTTTTCTTAGTGGTTCCCCCATCACGTACTCATTTTCTCTCTTTTATCAAGCTACATCTTGCCTGTGTCTGAACCTGAATAAGTGCTTCTGGAGGGGAAACTGATGTTGATGTTTAATTATATGGAAATTTTAGCGTGTCTCTCTGGAACTGCTCAAGATGTACACTTTTAGTTCAGCAGATGATGAATCCACTCCCCTTTCTTTATTCCTCCTACTGTTTCTACTGTCCTAACAAGAACCCTAGTCATCTCTCATTTGGGCTATTAAAACTGACGCCAGATTTCTTAGCCTCAGGTCTTGTCCCCGCTTAAATCCACCATGCACAGGGCAAACAGTGTGATCTCAAATGTAATTCTCACTACGTCACTCTCTGGATAAATGAAACTCGCCCTCGTTAGCATGAAGAAGCCCTCCCCAGCCCTCACATGACTCACATGCTCCAGCCTCAGATTACATCTTCCCTCACTTTGCATCCAGTGCATACCTTGGTTATGTCGACAGTGACTGTAGCTGTCTGCACATACTGTGATGTTCCTTGACTCTTGCGTATTTGGTCATTCTGTGCTCTCGGCCAATCTCATCTTCCTTTGCTTGAATAATTCCTGTGTATCATGGAATAACAGTAATGCAGGCATCCCCACTTTAAGAGGATTTTGTGAACTACACAACATACCATCTTAGAGGGAAGACTCCGCAGTGTCCCTTCCAGGTCCCTTGAGGCAGGGGTTTCCTTTGTTTGTGGTGGTACTTGCAGCACCTAGCTCAGTGCTTGGCACATAATAGGCAACAAACACGTGTTGAATGGAATCAAACAAAGCTCATGTTTTTGCTCTTTGTCATTTGCTAGTTTGCACGTTATACATGCCCAGGACAATGGCAGCTGCAGCTGACTCACAGTAGGGAGGAATTGTCCCAAGAAAACACTCTTCACCTGCTTAATTTTTCAATGAAGTTCATTAGCTCAGTAATGAATAATTGTCCTGGGTCTCTAAGATGAACCTTTTGCCTGTCGTCTCAAGTTATGCTGTTTAAAAGGCAGACACTTAACGTATGTCGGGATAACAGATTTAGCACATAAAGTCTTTCTGTAAGTGGTAAAGAATCTGGTGTTTTGTGCCTTTTCTGACTTTTCATCAAAATACTCTCATGAGTAGTTAATTTCTTGTCTTCATCTTTGTAGCGTGGGCAGTAGATCAGGCAGAAAGGAAAAGCTTTTCTGGCTTTCCTTTAGAGAAAAGGAAGAGTGAAAAGAGAAATTGAGGCCTTGGCAAAATTTCTTATTTTTCTGTCTTTTTCTTTTCATTATGCTGAACAATTTAGAGTTCTGTGCAATAAAAATACAGTCACGGGCTTGCAGTCTTTCTTACTTTAAAACTTAATGTATTTATGAAAAAAACTTATGTATTTATGACCATAAATTCTCTGTAACAGAGATTTAGTGCATACCAGAGGTTTTGAGATATGCCCTCTTTTCATTATTATGTATTTCAAAATACATTCTAATTCTTAAAATTTCTCCATGGGTGATTTTGGAAATATATTGCTTAAATTTGACATATTTGGAAGTTTCCCTAGTTTAAAAACTATTCATTTGTAACAATTCCACTTTGGTGAGAGAATACAATATATTTCAAATTTTTTGACATTTGATGAAACTTATTTTATTGCTTACTCTGTGGCCTATTTTGGTAAATGTTCCATGTGTGTATGATAATATTGTATATACTGTAGCTTGTGGTTGTGCTATTAAGTGTCAGTTCAGTCAATTTTTAATCATTTTATCGCTTGTGTACTGGTCTTGACTTTATGCTTTATTGTTCATTCAGTTACTAACATATACCTGCTAAACTCTTCAACTATGATTTTGTACTTCTTTATTTCTCCTTTTAATTCTGTTATTGCATTCAATGTTTGATGCTGTTTAATTAGGTATCTAGAAATTTACAATTATTTTATATTCCCTTTGAATTAAATCTTTAATTGTGTGAAATGTCCCTCTTTTTCTTCAGTGATAATTGTCTCCTTAACATTTATTTTGTCTGATATTAGGATTGATGTATGACCTTTTTTGTTCAGTATTTGTGTGTTATACCTTTTTTTCTGCCCTTTTATTTTTCATCTTTCTGTGTCCTTATATTTAAAGTTTATTTAAAAAAATTGTAAGAAGCGTATCATTTTCTTTTCTGACCTTTGTCTTTTAATTGCAGTATTTAGTCCATTTACATTTATTTGAATTAATAATATATTTTTGTCCAAATCTACCATTTTTCTTTCTTCTCTTTGTCTTTACTTCTGTTTGTTCATTCTTTTCTCCTTTTACCTTATTTTATATTAATCATATTTTTAAAATGTTCCTCCTTATTAGTGTGTTAATATTAATTCCTTTTTTAAATTATTTTATTGGTTCCCCTAGAAATTGCAACATGCATTCTTAAGTTATTTGAGCCTACCTTAAATAAAACATATACAGATTTTGAGACTTTGTACTCTTTGTTTCTACTTACCTCAGTCCTTTTGTACTTTTATTAACATTTAATTTAAAAGTACTTGTATTTGGAGTCACATACTTTTAAAAAGATCGGTTAGTATTCATCTAAATTTACCCCCCAAATTTAGGCTTTCTGATGCTCTTCCTTACTCTTTGTCTGTCCTGCTTCCATCTGGCATCATTTTCCTTCCATATGTTTGTGTCTCCAAAAAGAAAAAAGAAAAGAAAAGAAAACTCTAGTTTGTTTTCCCTTTCTCTGCTTTTGTTCCTGAAAAATATTTTCTTTTTCCACTTTAACTCTTTAAATAGATCATGTCTTTGGCTTCCATCATTCATGTTGTGAAATCAGCAAATTTGGGGATTTCCTTGATTCACTTTTCTTCAGGATTTTTGCCCCTCACATTATAGCTGCTTTGATTACTTATAGAGGCTTTAAAACACCTGCTTTTGTGTTAGTTTTTATATTTATCCAGCTTTACTTTTGTTTTCTGCAGGAAAATTATTCCAAGAAACAGATTTTGTAACCAGAACTGAATATCCGATAGCTCAGTCTTAAATGTTCATTATTTTAAATGTCTATTTTCTGATATCTACTTTTATAAACATTCCCAAATAATGAATTTTGTGAACATAGCTATTAAATACAAAGGGAATCAAATAATGTAGAGAAAAGTAGTAGACCATGTAATCCAGTTTTTGGAAATGAATATTTAAAAAGTCACTGATAGCGCTTCCCTGGTGGCGCAGTGGCCCCCCCCTGCCGAAGCAGGAGACACGGGTTCGTGTCCTGGTCCAGGAAGATCCCACATGCCGCGGAGCAACTGGGCCCGTGAGCGATGGCCGCTGAGCCTGTGCTCCACAGCAGGAGGGGCCACAGCAGTGAGAGGCCCGTGTACCACCAAAAAAAAAAAAAAATAATAATAATAATAATACATTGGTTTATCAGTGACTTTTTTTTTTTTTCGCCTCTCCCGTTGCGGAGCACAGGCTCTGGGCGCTCAGGCTCAGCGGCCATGGCTCTCGGGCCCAGTTGCTCCGCGGCATGGGGGATCTTCCCGGACGGGGGCAGGAACCCGTGTCCCCCGCATCGGCAGGCGGACTCCCAACCACTGCGCCACCAGGGATGCCCAATGTATTATTGATGTAGCTGTATATCTGCATATCAGTTTCATAAGTGCTTTTGGGAATTTAATTTACATTTTAAGCAAGTGAGACATTGTGCAACTTTATCTACTCCATGATACAGTAGAGCATTTACAGCCACTTTGGAACAAACCAACCTGCCCTGAAGGAGTAGAGGGAATTATTTTATATTGTCAATGTACATGGTTCAGACATCAGAACCCGCATCCTGTCCCACTTCATAAAATAAGGACTCCAAGGAAATTATGAGTATCTGGTACTTACTTGGGTAAATACTCTTTCAATTTAGCCTAGTTCAAGGGAAATTTTTTATACATGTTTTGCCCCGACAGATTTTATTTTCAAAAACTATTCAGAATAGTTTTTATAAAATAATGACTATAAATATTACATTATCAGTTGGTTCCACGGAGCACATGCGGGCTTTAGTTAGGATAATTTACTTCTGGCCTCTAACTCTCTCTGATTCTTACTCTTCCTTCCATGAATGCCATTGCCCTGATTCTAAGTTACCATCGATTGTTAATTTACTAAGAACTTTTTAGGGGGAAAAAATGAATTTTTGCTTTAAATTATACAGTAATTGTAAGACAGATCCCCAAAACATTAAAATGTGAAACAGACGTATATTATGAATTTGAGAAGTTATGGAATATATTAGCGCCAACTAAATGCTGGTACTGTGGTGATCAGTGAAGAGAAGTAGATGAAACATTTTAGGTTGAAAGAGTCCAAAACCTAGCTAGGCATTAGCAATGCAAATCCATAAGTATAACAATCTGATAAGTCCATTGACTTGGTATGTCTAAAGGTCCCAGGGAAGCCTGGTAGACGATGAGGCTGTTAGTCATATTCTAGTAATGAAGGGTCATGAATTTCCTGTGGAGAAAGTTAGGATGGCTTTAATTAGCAATTATATCCGCAAATACATACTTCAAAAGCTAAGAATAGCGGCGCTGTGTAATGCCTAAAATTCTTAATAGTCTGAACTGAGATGGCAATGATGAAGAAGCAGACTAGATGTGGTTTTGGAATCAATTTGGGAAATTCAGATAGCGAGGAGTCTGGTGACGGTAGGGAAAGGAGGTATGCAGGGACAAAAGGAAATGTCTCACGTTTCTAAAGTGTGGTTTTGTGTTTCTGATTTGAGTGGTTTTGAGCCCTATCAGCATTTACAAGGTAATGCAAAGATTATTTATCCTGGATTATGTTGGGTTTAAGGTACCTGTGTATATGTTGGAGAAGCAATTAGACAGTTCTGATGCATAGGAGACCATTTGTACTACAGAGAGAAATTTGAGACTAAAGGAGTAATTTTTGAAATTGTGATAACAGGTGAGATCATGGAGGAAAGGGGTGCATTGTGGAAAGATGATAGACTCCTGAGAGCCAGCAGTGTTTATAATATGGAACAGGGAAGGGAGCCCGGAGGGAAATGAAGAACTTGGAGAGAATGGAGAACTGGGAAGGAATGGTGTTAAAAGAGGACAGATCTTCAGGACAGCAAAGTTAGTGATGCCAGATGCTGTGGAAATCTTCCAATGAGGGAACTGAAAAGCTTTACTTAGATCTGGAATGTAGGTGACTGCTAGTGGCCTCACTGAGAGCCATTTCAATGGAATGATCAGGTGACCTCAAACTGTAGAGTCAAAACTGTGGAGACAAATATGAGGACTGGGGGAAGAAAGGGAGTAGAAACAACGAGTGACATCTCAGTAGTATTTATTAGGCAGTTGCACTCTTGAACGTTAGAACTAGGATAAACTTACAGTCTGGGTCTTTATGCATTTATCTGCCCATACTTTCATTCTTTTCATACTTTCATATTTGCTGGTGACATTTAGAGGGCTGCTTCTAAAATGCCTTTCATCGGTTTCTGTAGCGCTACTTAAAATGCCACCCTTTCAAAAGCTTATTTTGGTAGCCCTTTACATTTGACAGTTTTTGAAAGAAACATGAACATGAAATAAACTTCTCAAAGCTAAAACAGTAAAATTAATTATAATAAAATAAAAACAAAACGTTTTTCTAATCTAACAGCTGCTTATCTCTCTGCATAGATGTATACATAAAGCAAAAGTCATCCAACTCTGAAATGTTTCCAGAGCTCGAACTCTATCACTACTGAGGTATATTAATTTAGTTTTTTCTTCATATTTAGAGGCATTCGTAGGAAGATTTTCAAGAAAACAGAATTAGAGATTTTTTTCAGCTAAAGAAGTTTGTAATAACATTTGCCAGTCTTTGACACTAGGTTCCGCAAAGGAATTCATTTTAATGGTGTTAACTGAAATTTCTAAATTTAAATTCTATCCGTAATTTGCATGTACTGCTCATTCTTCGCAAATTTAAGTGGACACAAAGTATCATCCAAAAATGTGTAGTGGCAGAGTGTTTTAAGACTCATGTCCCCATGTGCGTTATTTTTATTATACAACTAGTGATTTTAGTAGGATTTCTACCTTAAATTAAATATATTACCCAACAGAATGTGGTTCCAGCAGCCGTTTGGTAATTTTTGAGTGTTTGTTCAGATCAGGTGAATCAAAATATATTTGATATGGTAACCTAAATTTATTAACCTGTTCCTTCTTAACTCCCTAAAAGTTAACTAAGTTAACCAAAAAGAAAAATAAACCCTGTGTTTTAGAGACAATTTTTTCTGTATATTTATTTTAGCAAGCCATTGGTCAAATATTCTTTACTACTTTTTAAGGTATTTTTGGAGTACTTTGCTTTATATCTTCTATTTTCTGTAATAGTTTTAGATAATTCTCACATGTGTCTGAGGAATAAAATGATCAGTAACAAAACCCTTTTTGCAAAAAGAAAATATGGTTCGATAATTTCTAAAACGTCACTTCTTCATACTTAGAGCTGGATTTTACCGTGTTAAAAGGGAAGTCTTAGGGCTTCCCTGGTGGCGCAGTGGTTGAGAGTCCGCCTGCCAATGCAGGGGACACGGGTTCGTGCCCCGGCCCGGGAAGATCCCACATGCCGCGAAGCGGCTGGGCCTGCGGGCCATGGCCGCAGAGCCTGCGCGTCCGGTGCTCCGCAACGGGAGAGGCCACAACAGTGAGAGGCCTGCCTACTGCAAAAACAAAAACAACAACAAAAACAAAAAAAGGGAAGTCTTAAATGGTGGCTTAACACACTGGGAGAAGCCAAGTGTCTCAGGCTTCTGATGGCTCATCAAAGTATTTTTATTTTTAAAACTTTTTTGTTCTATTTATTTATTTTTTTGCCCCACTGTGCAGCTTGCAGGTTCTTAGTTCCCCAACCTGGGATTGAACCCGTGCCCTCAGCAATGAAAGCTCAGAGTCCTAACCACTGGACCAGCAGGGAATTCCCTCATCAAAGTATTTTTAAATTGTCCTGTTTTACTACCTTACGAATTAGAGGTTTAATATTATAGGGTCATTTACTTATAAAAATGTGACTCATGAATGACATTCATTAAGAAAAAAATTCTCTGTGTTTTCAGAACAGCTTAGGCAGTCTACCAATCTTTACATTTCATGTATAAAGAATTTTTCCCCATGCATGTAGTTAGTACCTTTTAATAACACTTGGTTCTTAATTATTACTAGTTCTCAAATTGGAAATTGCCAGAATTAAACTACAGGCATTTGAGATGTGGAAGCTTAGAGAGAACATTTGTTTCTAGGAGTAGACGGTGTGTGTGTGTGTCTGTGTGTGTCTGTGTGTGTCTAGAAAATACGGTAGATTTTTGTGCGTGAGACCTTTTGAAAGAAACCTCTGTCCATAGATACTTGACAAAATGCATCTCATCTATTACTATTTATAATTGAATTTGCATTTCCTTGGCAGAAATATATTCCCTAGTTGACTACATGACATGACATTAAATTTTGAGAGGAGAATAAGGTAAACAGAAACACATATACCAATTTTTAAATTCAGGCAACAAACTTAGTGAGAATAATTGGGAGCTGATTCTGTCAAATGAAAAAAACTAAAAGAAAATAACTTCTATTCAACACCTTGTCAGCCACAGCTGTGGTTTTCTTTAACGCTTGCTTTAGACTTACCAAATGCTCTCTAGTTTTTTAGAATAAGACCACCTCCACAAATTATGTCAGTTTTGTAGTTAAATTTCTTTTTCATGAAAGCAAAGGCTACTAGCCTTCAAAAACAAGCCATGAGTTTTTAGAATTAAGGTTTTAAAAATCAACCTGATTTCCACCCCACCTATAACTTTGTGTATCTAAAACAAATAGCAGATGGTGTGTGGGGTGGGTTGGAGTGTAGAATGCATCTGAAATGAAAATGCATGGAATTTCGTTGACTTAATCAAATTATCTGCACATTTAATTCTTTACAACATGAACACTCTGCTCCGTTTTAAATTCAGAATTGCACTTAAAAATTATCTTTGCGTTTTGTTTATTTACCGGAGTACTTATGCACTCCTTGTCTAGGATAGAAAAAAGTTTTAAAGTAACCTCAGATTACTCTTCATTCCGTCTCTGAACCCTTCGTCTTCCCATTTCTTTTGGCCCCACTTTGCCATTTCACTCCCTCCTTGTGAATGCCTTCAGAGACACAGTGCAGAGTACAGGCTTGCTGAGGCCTTTGCCTGCTGATTCAGTGTCTGCATTTAGTTTGTTTGGCATGGTTTCAACAAACGGTAGGGCGGAGATTTTCTCAAGTGAGTGCCACCCACAAAAGCAAGATGGTAGTACCGGCCATAAGGCATAACTGGCGTTTTCAGGAGTTGTTAGTGTTTGAAGGTGGGTGACCAAGAGGTGCTTCGGGATGGGAGCGCACCAGAGCGGTGAGCATTCCCAGCTGCTGTGGATTTCTACAAGCCTCCTCTGAACCCTGTAAAACGTAAATAATGATCATATTTATTGAACATTTCCTGTATACCAGGTTCAGTGGTAAGGACTTCCATGCATCAAGTTTGTCCCCCGTGTAGCCACTTTTAAATTAAGTAAGCTTTCATCGGTTAGCTCAGTATTGCAAAGGCTTGGTAACCTAGCCCAAGTCCGAAGGCTGAGCCGGCCCTTCCTTGTAGGTTATACTTTCCTCCTCCTCCAAAGGGGCAGAAAGAATCTTTCCATTTGAATTTATCCAGGCTAAAATGTCATTATTGATTCCATAGTGACAAATGTCCAAAGTATTTTTGAAGCCTGTCAAAATAGGATGTTTCTCCAAATGAAATTTTTGATTTAGGGAAAG
>NW_006773710.1:352665-380828 GCF_000442215.2 Lipotes vexillifer | reverse complement strand
TTGGATTTAGGGAAAGAATATTACCTTCCTGATCATCAGTGATTACCTATTTCTAGCTAGTCTCATCAACTATTGCAGAGGTTAACACCAATTACCAATAGCGGAGGCTTACAAACTGGTTCGATCTGAAAGATTAGCATAGTTAGCAATGTGATGGTAAAAACGTTGCTGCAGCTGCTTCCTCTGTCCTGGACACTCTTCCCCAAATATCCACACTCGACTCTCTCCCACCCCCATCAAGAGTCAAGTTTTTGTTCAACTCTCACCTTTACAATGAAGCCTGCCGTCCTGCTCTGGCCACCCGATTAATACTGCCCCCTGCCCATCTTCCCCCCCACACACACAATCTTTGGATCACCCCTTTTCCTGCTCTGCCTTTTCTTCGTGCCTTTGCTCTTGTCACATTTTTCACCTACTTAATGGTTTTTAATTATGTTTTCCTGGCTATTGTTTATTGTCTCTTTGTCACTCTCCAGGATGTAAGACCCATGGGGGCAGAGATCTTTGTGATATTCACCCATGTAATCCAAACGATTAGGAAAATGCCACTAAATGAGTGCAAGAATATTAGAATGATGTTTATTTTGGGCGTTGGCAACAGACTCCCATCCCACAGTTAGGCTTTTCAGAAAGCAGTGTCATTGATAACTCGAGAATATTTAGTGGATGTGGTTAAAAATAGTCAATAGAAGGGCTTTTTGAGTTTGCTTTAGGCAGTCTCATGGCTGGGGAAGTAGGTTGAATTCCACATAATTTCCTCCCTAGAAGACATGATCTCAGGCAACCTGCCAGGATGGGTTTCCTCGGAGGCTCAGTTAAAACGTCACCTTATCTAAAAACCCTCCCTGGGCTTCCCTGGTGGCGCAGTGGTTGGAAGTCTGCCTGCCGATGCAGGGGACGCGGGCTCGTGCCCCGGTCCGGGAAGATCCCACGTGCCGCGGAGCGGCTGGGCCCGTGAGCCATGGCCGCTGAGCCTGCGCGTCCGGAGCCTGTGCTCCGCAACGGGAGAGGCCACAGCAGTGAGAGGCCCGCGTACCGCAAAAAAAAAAAAACAAAAAAAACCCTCCCTGCCTGCCTTCAGCTGTTAGATTGAACTGTTCCGTTTTGTGAACCACGTACTGCTGCGGGAGAGTAGTGAACAAAGGAGACAAAATCCCTGCTTCACTCGATTTACATTGAGGTGGGAGGGGACCGGCAAGTGACAACAAAGTAGACAATTAAAAAAAAGATCGCCGGAAAGTTAAAAAATCATTAAGAATGTAAGGAGAGTAAGTTGTCCCCAGGAGTCAGGAGGATGTGACAGTCTTCATTTGGGGGAGGTGTCGGGGACACTCCCACAGAGCACATTTGAACAAGAGCTTGAAGAATGTAAGGGACTGAGGCGGGTAGAAATTGGGGTATTCGAGGCAGAGGAACACAGGGTGAAAAGGCAGGAGGTGGGGTGGAATCCCATGTCTTGGGGGTCAGGTTGGCTGGAGCTGAGAGTGAGGGCATGAGGTCAGTGAGACAGTGGCACAGGTTTTCAGGGTCTGTCATTTGTCTGTCTGTCTTGCTGGATTAGGAACATCTCGAAAATAAGATAAAGTCTTCCTGACACAAAACTGAGTGTTCCGTATACCACAGGTACTCAGTAAATGCTGTTCAACATTGACTAAAACTTTCCTCCCATGCTTTACTTTTCTTGGCCGACAATTTAAAAATCAAGACATCACTTGCAATAAATAAGCTTTTAACAGGCACATGTCTCATCAGCTATTAAAATATTCGCCTTCAAATGACACTTTCTCTCTTTTCACATTTATACCAAAAATGCAAAAGGAATTAACAACATGCCTTCAGCTAAATAGAAATTGTAGTAAATTTTTTAATTTCCTGAAGTCAGTTTCTGGATACTGTCATTTTGATTAATATTTGTAACTATTTTTTCATAGAGCTAGGAATAGGATAATAATTTTATTTTAAGGAAAACACATTTGATTTCATGAAAATTCTTTTGACCCGAAAATCCATGTATGTCAGAACTGTCTTCCGTAAAAACAGCATGCAAATTTATCTTGTAATTAATACAGTTTGCTTATTTTTGCTTGTTTTTATCTTATTACCACTAGCCTATAACTGTCTTTAAAAAGTTGTTTTATACAAGTAAGCACACTTGCCAAAATAAGTCTTATGGCTGTGTTTTGCTAGAAGTTTTCACTTGGTGAATTTAGCTGTTTGGGGATATTATTTAAGATCTATTTTTATTTCAACAACATAAAGCTGCTTTTATAGAGAAAAAATTATCTTCTTTATTAGAGCATTTAAATCATTTTCAAAAGAGAAATTTTAAAAAAAGTACAACTTGGTATTGTTTATGCTATTTGGTGCCCCAGGAGACAATCATTTGGTAGTGAGATGGTCAATCTAAGACAGTAAGCAGGGTGGAGCCTCATGTGTCAAGACTTCAGGTTGGTTTATTTACATTTTATAGGTTCCTCCTGCTAAGAGTCCTTTCTGTAAGATGCCATTCTTTTAGTCTCAGGGAACTCTTGGGTGAAATCCACCAGATTGAGTTTGGAAAGGGATGTGATGGCCTTTGTATTTGTATATGACTCTATTTATTTTCCAGACCTATTTGTGCTCTCAGAATCATAAATATGGTTATTTGTAATATAGGCCCCAAATTTGTATTCTTTGGGTTAATGATTTTTATTTGTGAAAAACTTACAGTGGTATTATATGTGCATTCACTACATTTACAGCTCGATGAAAGTATTTGTCCTTCTTGGAGACTAAGAATGGACCCCTTAATAGCAATAATTTGGAATAACAGCTTCTTCTTGTTTCCCAAATCAGACAGAATTAAGGACCAAATCTGAATATAACTATAGTCAATTTTATCTTTATATGACTTTGAAGATCTTAAACTCTTAAAATCTAGACTCACTTGTTTTTAGTTTTCCTGTTTAATGCCCACACTCACTCTTCACAGTGTAAATTTGTGGAAGATATTGTTTCAGGAAGAATAAGTGTTGCTATTAATTCTAGATTTTAGAAATTCAAAATACATTGAAGCAATGGAACAATCCAGAAGGATGTACTTTGAAAACAGTTTACTATAGGTTGTGCTAAGTGACCCACGTAAAATATAGAATAGAAAGCATCATTCTGATCAAAGATAAATACTGTTTCGTGACATTTGTAAAACAAGCATTCAACAATTACTTATTGGTTTATTGGAAAGCATATGTAATATGAAAAAGTTCTTATAAATAGATCATTCTCAAAGGTATAATCTAACTCCAGAAAAAGTTGAGATTCCAGATACAAAAACAGATTAAGGAATAGTTTACCTAAGGTAAATATTGAAGCATTTTTTTAAAGTGAGGGACTGGCTGATTTGAAATAATTTGATGTAAGTTGAGGAACCTTGAAAACTAGCAAAGATTGACAACTATACATGAAACAGAAGATCACTGCACATTTTTGAATAGGGAAGTGACGACTGGAAGGTGGTGAAGCATGTTAATTGATGACTATTTGGATGTATATTAGAAAAAAGAACAACTAGAAGCAAGGGAGCAGAACAGGATTCTGAGCCATAAATCTAAGTAAGAATTGAAGAATTACAAGTTACAGTGGCAGCACTGGAAATTGCAAGGAAATGTTGAACTAAAGAAAAAAAAGATGTATTTGGCAGAAAATAATATAGGCAACCAAAGAGAGGGATTTAATCAAAACACACTTTAGGGCTTCCCTGGTGGCGCAGTGGTTGAGAGTCCGCCTGCTGATGCAGGGGACACGGGTTCGTGCCCCGGTCTGGGAAGATCCCACATGCTGCGGAGCGGCTGGGCCCGTGAGCCACAGCTGCTGAGCCTGCGAGTCCGGAGCCTGTGCTCCGCAACGGGAGAGGCCACAACAGTGAGAGGCCTGCATACCGCAAAAAAACAAAAAACAAACAAAAAAAACCCCACACTTTAATTTTTCTAGCTTGGAATAATGGAAGTCAATTTGAAAGAGATGATAAAAGTTCAATTTTGAAAATTTTTAATATGACAAAACATCACACTTGGCACACTCTATAGGAATTTAGATGTTTAGGATAAAGGATTAAATAGGAATGCAATTAATATGATTATAATGAATGACAACATTTAATCTAAATTAAACAAGTTCTCAAACTGGAATTAAAGTACTATTTTAGAGATAGTTTAAGGTTACTTTTTAAGCAAAATTAAGTGTCTGTACTATGTACCGACTACTCTTAAACATGCAATCAGGCTAAGAAACTATGAAGATCGAAGACTTAATCTTTAACCTGGGTCTTTTTATCCTATTCTTCTCCTGGTCTCTCAGAGATAGAACGACTGAGTTTAGATATTGGGTGAGTAAAGTAAAAAGCACATGCTGACTTGTGAGAAACATCTGCTTCATGGGGGAAAGCTGTTAATATTGTTAAATCTCCAATAAAGAGATCGTTCTCCCCATGTAGGTTAAACAAAAGCAAAGACAAAGGATAATTGAGTTTACTTTCAAAAAATAACTTGAACTGTTTAGATAGCTTGATTTCTCAGTGTTTTTATGCTTTTCACAAGCAATATATTTTTCATAGAGAGGTAACGTTATACAGTAATAAACCATTTCACCACTGGGCTACAATCTTCAAGAGGGAAAGTAGCACGTCAGTTTCACTCATCATTAAGTTGCCTGAACCTAACATGGTTCTGACACTTAGTAAATCTGACTTATAGTTTAGCTCTGCTCCTGCAATCTGTGTGGCCTTCGACAAAGCAGTTCATATCCGTGGCTGAGTTTCCTCAGAATATAAAATACAGATAATAACATAGAACCAGTGAGTAACCATTGGCTTAATAGATGGGAAATCTCTGCAAAATTCAAACTTCTCTATATGTGTACATCCCAGTATTATTTCATAATATTTCTGAGACAAGTGACAAGTTAATGAAAACCTTCAATTATATAAAGGAATAATATACAGAGACATCGGTAAGGTCTCGTGGTATCAGCTACTGCAAAGCAACCTTAAACTGGAGCATTAAGTCTTTGAGTTAGTTACATAAGGGTAATATTTTCATGTCAAAGGATTCTCTTTATCTGTATATGTTTTTAAGATACAGGATGGAATATTTCTTATCTGTTGTAACATAAATGTGTCATTTACTGAAACTAATGTAAATCCTCCAAAATCCCTTGCTACTTGAGATTAGATGGATAAGCTTAATGAAAAAAAAAGTACATGTATATATACATACACACATGTACACACATATTCTCATGGAAAAATCTGTCTCCCTCTTTAAAAAGGTATGGGCATTACAGCATTTGAAAATTAAGTGACCTACTCAAAATTAGGTAATTAATTTATACCATTGTAACATGTAATTTGAGTCTTTTTTAAAACAAGTCTTTGTTGAACACATGCTCAATGCCAGATTTTTCCAGATGCATAGTCTCCTTTAACTGGGGTTACCCTATATTACAGTTTTTCAGGATAGTCTCAGTTTATCCAGAACAACCTCAATTATTGTTGTCCAGGCTTAATTATCAAGAGCACCCTCTCTTATTCTCAACAGTATCCTGAATTGGGAGTTAATTTTATTCTCACATTTCATACTTGTAAAAAAAACCCTCAGAGGTGGGTGTTTTATAAAAGAAAAAAATTACTGAGCTGGTTTTAAACCCAAACCCCTAGGAAGTGGCTGGCCTAGAATTTTCAGCCAGGTCTATTAGTTTCCACACCTGCTCTGCTTTCTCATTTCTGATGCCTAGTCCAGTCCCACAGATATTCAGCATCATTTGTTATTATATCTGAAAAAAAGACTAAGACAATTTGAGGAGCATGTCTATGATTTGCAAAGATTATGGAAGAGTGCCAAGTTAAATATCAAAGTTTAGCTTCCATGTCCGCAGTCTACACATTCTGCTCAGGGTCTCTATGTATTTTGTTTGTCCTACAGATGTGCCTATTGATTCTCGTGCCTTTATTTCTTTACGTTCATATGAAAACCTGTTCCATGTGTAGATAAAGCCTTTTCTCTGGGTTCTGACTTTCATTTCTCATTGTTATGAAGGGCAGATAAACATTTGATTTTATTAACTGTAGTATAATGACAGGCTTACAATGACAATTAGTAAAAAAAAATGTGTATATGTATATTATTTTTACAAGAATATATATTTAATCTACATGGCATTTACTGGTTAAGACTCCTATTCCCACTTTAGTAGGTAAGAGAGATTAATCTGATGGTCATGATTTTTTATTTAATCAACAAATATGTATTGAGCATGTTCTATTGTATATCCCAGACACTGTCCTAGGTGCTGAAGATACAGCAATGAACAAAGCAGGCAAGAAGTTCTTATGGATCTTACATGCTAAGAGCATACACATTGAATCTAAATAGTATACTAGAGGTATACTGGAAGGCAGTAATTACTATGGGAAAAATACTGAAGAATGGGGAATATCAGAGTTTTAGATAAGATTTTAAGAGATGGGCCCTACTGTAAAAATAACACTTGATGGCTTCCCTGGTGGCGCAGTGGTTGAGAGTCCGCCTGCTGATGCAGGGGACACGGGTTCGTGCCCCGGTCCGGGAAGATCCCACATGCCGCGGAGCGGCTGGGCCTGTGAGCCATGGCCGCTGGGCCTGCGCGTCTGGAGCCTGTGCTCCGCAACGGGAGAGGCCACAACAGTGAGAGGCCCGCGTACCGCAAAAAAACAAACAAACAAACAAAAAACACTTGAGCAGAGATGAAGAGATAAAGGGAAAAACCATGCAGATATCTTCCAGGCATTGTGCTGAGCACTAAATATATGACATTGAGCAAAAACTTATACTTTACCCTTGTGCAGAGCAACATTGCTTAAGAGTCAAACACATGCTTGAGGCCACGGTCTCAGTGAAGTGACTTTATCAGGGAGATCAGGGAAGGTTGTCTCATGAAGTAACCATTAAGTGGGGAGATCAAAAGAGGTATAGAAGTTAAGTAGGTGAAAATAAAGGTGCAGTGTGTGTGTGTGTGTTTGTGTGTGAGTGTGTTTGTGTATGTGTGTTTGTGTGTCTGTGTGTGTTTGTGTGTCTGTGTGTGTGTGTTTTTGTGTGTGTGTGTGTGTGTGTGTGTGTGTATGTTTGGGAGTGCATTCCAGACCCTGGGGCAGGGCAGCATATAGTCCTGTATCAGAGAGGAACTCCAGGAACCCAGTGTCAGCTGCCACAGGAGATAAAGATCCAGTAAGCAGAGAGCTGAGAATGAAGAGTTTTGAAAGCCAGGCTAAGGGTTTGTCCTTATTCAGAGATCAAGAACATTATAAGCTCTTCTAAGACAAAAGTCATTCATGTATTTATTATAAAGCAAAGAAAGGACATAAAATTTATATTCAAAGTATTCTGCTCGAGATGGGCCAGTGGAGATGATGCAAGACCCATTAAGGGCGCTTTCAGTGTCTGAAATTCAGAGAGAGGGTGGCAGGAAGGATGGTCAGGATTTAGAACCTTGGTATAAGAAGATAGAGGCATAGAAGTAGAGGAGGAGATGCCAGAGAGGCAGGAAGAAAACCAAGAAGCCAGACACCTGTTGGGTCATGAAGCCCAAGTAAAAGCAATGTCAAGAAAGCGGGAGGGGTGATCGGTGGTCAGTTTAGGGGAGAAGTGAATCCTGTACATTGGTGAACGTAGGAAACCATGGGAAATGGTTTCAGTGTAGTGATGGATCGGGAAGCTAAACCGGAGGGATGGCTTGCAGAGCCAGATGGAGACGACTGCAAGAGGCAAATATGTCAGCAGCAACTAGAAACCATTTCTCTATGTGCCAGGATATGTAGAAAAACGGGAGAGCTTTTAAAAATTTTGTTTTCAAACTAAAAAATATTTAAGGACTTTTGGAAGCCAATGGGAAAATCCAGTGGAGAATAATTTCAATATGCATGAAAGAATAAATTGATTATACAAGAGTCTGTAGATACCAGGAGGCGAGGAATTAGCTTTAAATAAGTACAGAGATCTTCTCACTTGTCACCTGTGAAGGGATTTCCATTTCTGAAATAGGAGTAAATTAGGACAGAGTCAAGAGTGAAGGCATTGGCAGATCGACGTGATTGGCGCCAGGAAGAAGAGAGCGTTCTCATCCTGTGGTTTCTATATTCCCAACAATGGGATGACCATACAGTTTGTCATCCAAACTAGCACACTTTGAGGAATAAATGTAGGTACTAGTAATAATTAAGCTGGGATTGTTTTGGCAACTGGAATTTAAGGCTCACCGTCTTTGAGTTCCCCTAGAAACTGCCCCTGGTACAGAGATTTGAGGTTGGTTATTTATTTGAAATGCAAAGGAAATACCACTAAAAGAGTGGGAAACTGAGGCAGCTAATGAAGTTTGGGGAAAGAAGGACACTGATAAAGCATGCATTATCAAGCCAGCTATCACTTAGAAGAGCTGGGACCTCATACAGCTGGGGAAACATTGAGAGCCAATGCAGATCACACACCTCTAGAGCTGTCTCACCCTAGGAGAGAAGCTGGGATATTTATACTCAACTCTGTCAATCATTAGATGAGGGTTGTTCTCAGGTGGACATTAATTTCCCTACGGTCACCCAACTGGCAGACAAAACGTTTGTGGGACGAAAGACACCTGTGGGGGGAAAAAATGCAAATGCTAAAGGTTGGAAGTTGAGCTATCATGTAATTAAGAGGAGACGTAATACGGAGAGGGCACCAAAGGCTCTCATGATACTGAGTTAAGTGCAAGTTCAGGGGAGCTCCTGAGAGTTAGGAGATGGATGAGAAGTTGGAAGGAGCATAGAGAAAATATAAACAATGATATGAGGAAACATGACTATTACTATTGTGGGTGCTATAGGTCTCTACACAACAACTAGGAGAATTTTAGCCATGGTTGAGATGGTAGTGATGGTGGCTTTTATTTTCATCTTTATCTGCGTTTGTCAGACAGAACTGCACCATGGAAAAGTAAATATATAATAAGTCACAAGGACCATGAATAAAAAGCCTGGAAAACCAAAGCATGCACTCTGGCTTCAGATGCTCTATGTTCTTTTCAAAAGAGCACCTGTCAAAGATCTGTTCACTGAAGTTTTTTAATATGTTTTATTTAGTTTGGTTCGACTGGTGATGGATCACTTTTAATTTGTGTTTTTAATGGGAAAGACTTCCTTGCTCTCTTAGGTTCTCACAGGAAAATGACTGTAATCCATTTGCATGGATTCACATGTTCTATGTTTAACTCTACCCAATAGTATTTCTAAATACTTACCTATAATTTAATATGATAATATTCCTTCTGATGATTAATAGTAATAAATCAATTAAATGATTGCATAGTTGCTCCATTGCTGTGAGAAGTGTGTAAGAAATGAGATTATCTGACGTTATTTTGAATATTTTCTAGACACACTCTGTTAGAAGTTTCTGTAATTGTATAACGACGTTAGTGGAAGAAATGAGTGGATAATTGGTGACGAGAAGGCAGTGTATCACTGGGGGATAGGTTTTCTACTCTACTGTTAGACACATGCACAGCAAACCAGGCCACACTGGTTTACAGTTTTCCTCATGGACCTTACTCATAATACTTAGCAAATGAGTTATTTAATTAAAAAGACAGAAATTGCCCTATTATCTTTCTTATAGATTTGTAACCAAAAGTTTATGATACCGAATGACTACAGGCGAGGTAACTTTGTTCTTTGCTGTGTTTCTTTCACCATTAAATATAATGAGCTTTTTTTCCCTTCATTTGCAACTTTAGAAGATTATTGGCTCTTCCTCATTTCTTTTTTTTAAAGAAATTTATTTATTATTTGTTTATTTTGGGCTGCATTGGGCCTTTTTTGCTGCGTGTGGGCTTTCTCTAGTTGTGGCGAACGAGGGCTACTCTTCGTTGCGGTGGGCGGGCTTCTCATTGCGGTGGCTTCTCTTGTGGAGCATGGGCTCTAGGCGCGCGGGCTCAGTAGTTGTGGCTTGCAGGCTCAGTAGTTGTGGCGCACAGGCTTAGTTGCTCCACGGCATGTGGGATCCTCCCAGACCAGGGCTCGAACCCGCGTTCCCTGCAGTGGCAGGCAGACTCTCAGCCACTGCACCACCAGGGAAGCCCATATTTCTTGTATTTTTAAATGTATTATCAAATATTTGCAAAGTGAGAAAATATACTAGTGTAGCACATTTTTGAAGCTTACCCTTTGAAAGACCTCTAACGTTCAAAACATCACACTCGGCTATAATATTACACACTTCCTGTCTAGAATCTGGTAGGTGAACCAGTGACAGCAGTGGACCAGGTCATGAGCACCCCTCATCCTCCCAAAAGCCTCCTGGAGAAAGGGAGACTCAAGGAACCATGGGTGCTTCTTGAAGAGAGGTCATAGGTAGACATGAAGGGCAGCCCAGTACTCTGTCCTCCAGAGGCACTTTTCTCCCCGTGTCCCCCTGAATGTGGCGATGAGTCTGGGAAGCCCCTTCTTGTCACGTGATGCTCAGTCATAACTGGTTTAAAGCTTTCTGGAGTAATAAAAAGACTCTCTTTCTCCCTGTGTCCGGGATACACTGTTATGATCTCCTGAGCACTGGAGGAAGAAAATCAAACCCACTGAATTTTTTGAAAGATTGTTAAAAACATTTTATAAGCAGAAAGAGATCTTAGAGACCATTCAGTCATTGGATCCTTTAACAATGAAGGAAGGTTAAGAGACTTGCCCTTAGCAGCCAAGTTGCTGGCTCCCTGCTCTAGGCTCTTTGCCACTGAATCTTAACTAGCTCTTGTCTTGTCTACCATAGAATAATTTAGAACATATGCTTAAAATTTGTTGTCCTAGATAGTAACTCTATCTGTACAATTTTCTTTGTAAAACAGTGCAATATTTATGGCTACAATACAAGTAGACTTTCTGTTTTGATGTGTTTCTTTGTTTTTTAAGCTAAGAGGAGAAATGTTCCACAAAGTGAGATGGAGTGGTAGCTAAACCTTATGCTTCCTTCTATTTCTGGATACCTGTCATTTTTATCAGATTGGTGGTTGCAGTCATTGGGAAGTGATATCTTTATGTATGGACTCTATGGCTAAATTTCTAAAGTCTCCAACTAATGCTACAGTTTTACTTCCCAGGAGTTTTGTAGGAGCTCTTGCGGTATTGTGGGAAAACAGGATCCAGTCAAATGGCTGTGCACTCTTTTCTTTGAGGTTATGGAATATATAGTGCAGTTTTTAATATGAGGTTGTCGTGTATCTTTCTGGCTATGGATTTGATTTTTATTTTTTTATATAATTTATATTTTGACTAGGAATATATAATATATTAAATATAGTTTTTTATTGCATAGAAATGCATTACTTCCAAATACACATGCATGTAGGATATTGGATATAAACTCTGTGTCTTTTAAGCAACTTCTTTTTGTTATTTTCCTTGTTGACTGTGAATTCTAGGTTTTTACCCGGCAGTCATAAGCATAAACTTATATGTATATAAAAGGTAATATTCATTCAACGAATGTTAATTGAGGACCAACTGTGTATGAGCTTACACTCCAGTGGAGAAGACAGATAAGCAATAGATAATACAGGGGGAGTAAACTTCGTATTATGTGGGAAAGGAATGTGGAAATAAGACAAAGCAGAGCAGAGTCACAGGAATTGGAGTCTTCAGCTGTGAGTATGGGGAAAGCAGGATACAATTCGTGAATTGGATAGGCAGGATAGAAATTGAGCGAAAACTTGGAGGGCGTGAGAAAGTAGGGTCCCCAGATATCCGAGGGAAGAATATTTGTGAGAGAGAGCAGAGCTTGCCGAAGGCTGGGTGTTCATCACAGCAAGGAGGTCGGAGAGGTGATGAGGGAGAACCTCAGGCAGGGGCTCGGAAGCCCTTGTAAGGCTTCTGGCTTTGCTCCAAGGGAAATGAGGTGCTGTGCAGGTTATGAGCTGTACCCACCCGCAAGGCCTGTCTTTCTGTTCTCACCTGACCCTTGAGCTCTCTCATTGCTGTAGTCATGCATGTTCATTATTCACTAACAATTCACACATAGAATATAATGCACAGGAAATTGTAATATGCTTTTTTCAATATTGGAATTCCAAATATATTGATGTTAACGTCTGGACTCCTAGATATTGTTAATTTATCTATGATTTGTCTAGCAGTAGAGTCAACATTTAGTAACTTATGTCTTTACAAATAAAAGTTCAGCTCTCTCTTCTTTTTCAAAAGCAACCAGGCTATTAGATGAATGTTTCATATTTTCTCTTAATTTAGGTTATAACTGATGTAAATATAATAAGTCTACCTGCTCAGATTCTGGGACTCTTTGGAAAAATGCAGTATTCTGGCCAAACTCCTCCAGAAATATCCTTTTCGGTTAGTTCTTTAGAACTATAGCACCTGCTCAACTTTTAAATGGATAGGCTTCCTGATTAGTTAGCTACATCTATATAGTTTACAAACCAAATACGTGGTTGAAGTGGGAGTCATGATAATGCTGAAAAAAGAGGGAGAAAATCCCAACAGACAGTGACTTTGCTGTCATTCAATGTTTGGGATCAAACATAAATAGAGCCCAAGTCCCTTGGGGACATTTGCTTCCTAGTCACGAGATGGTCAAGGTGCCTTCTGTAGCGTATTTACCCTGGATTTTCCTCATTCAGTTCTGTTTGTGAAATACTTCAAATCCGGTGGTTTCTTAAGTGAAAGGAAAATCATCTTAGGCATGTGTATCATCTTTGTGTAACTAAACAGCAGTACGTATAGATCTCATTTACAGTCTGATTATGAGAGTAAACCACTGGAGTTACTGTAAACTCTTCTCTCAGAATATTATCTAAAACTGTTAATAGGATTTTTTTAGAAAATATGTTGTGTTTACCAGTAGAGAGAAATCTTTACATATGATACATTATCCATAATATAATTTTATAAATTATTGTAGGGGGTTTGGTCACATTTGAGAGCTCAAAGGAAGTAGGAACAATTACCATATCATTGGAATACATTTGTCACTGTCACTAAACAATTTTAAATGTCCTTCACTGCAATTCCTTTCACTCACTTCCAAGTTCAGTCTTAACATGAACATTGTCAGATGTGTTGGATAAAAATAATCCTTTCAGTTATCTAAATTTGACCATATATACCTGTCAAAACTGCAGGAAGTGTCAACAGTTTTTATCATGAATACAAAACACTGTCCTCCATGTTTTAATGCCAATGTGTTTATTTAGTAAGCAGAGTCTTTAAGGATGATCCAACTTAGACTTTCCAATGATTTGAGAAAAACGTTAAGCTAATGAGTTTATACAGCAGCTTTAAGGGTAATAAAGCCAGTTCTATACCCCACACAGTCCCTCAATGGAGTTTTTTAAAATTAGATTTTGCTTATTTACAAATAGAAAAAAACAAACCCTAGGTAAGTTTAACTAACTGCTACTTATTGAAAAAAGCAGAAATAGCACATTTCTGCCGCTACTGTCTTCAGGGTTCTTTTCCATCATACCTCAGCAGTGACCAGTCCTGGCCAAAGGCAGAAATTACTATTTGTCTTTACATCGTGAAATATACTTCTAAGGTTTCCTCGAGTTAAGCTCCATCTTTTGATCCTATTGCTGTGACTCTAATATTTTTTTCCAATATAGTTTGAGTGGGCAACATGCTGAAATTAAAGTTTACTTATCCTTCCTGTACACGGGTAACTAAAAGAAGAAAAAAACACACCAAGGTACATCCTAGGGGTTATTCCATACTTGCTGTGTTCATGAACCAAACTATAGGAAATCCTGGATGTGTAAAGATGCATAAATCCCAGTCTCTGATCTCAGAAGCTGATTGTCAGCTTACATGCAAACTGCAACACGGGAATGCTATACCCAAGCGTAGAGTGTATCCTAGAGATTGTAAAAACCTAATGCTTTATGTAATGTATCTGTCTTTGCAGTTTTCCATGGACAGTCTTCTGTTACTTCTGCAGCAGTTCTTACTGTAACTTGACAGCAACTTGAAGTGACTGGCAGGAACTGGAAATGAGCTTTGTGTGTTTTCACAAAATCCTGGGGATTAGTAACATGAAATAAAAAGATTTATGTGTACTACGGGTTTTCATACACAGGCTGAGCTCTCTTAAAGATGTGCCCAGTGGTGAGCAGAATACCAAAACAGCTAACAGGCAGATTCCCGTGTAACATGTTCACAGGCTACTTCGTTGTCGTTTTATCTCTCTAAACCTTGATTTTTCAACCACCACTATCTAGGAGTCATGTGGGATCTGATCAAAAGAAGCAAGGGACATGAAATATGTGGAGTATGGGACAAATTAGTCGGGAATGAAAATCGCTGTAATTAAAAAACTGTGCATCTGTATTTTGTGATTACAATGCTCATTCAGATTGTAATAGAAGCAACAAAATGGCAGGCCTCTGCTTGGCTCAGATAAAATCAACATTCCCTCCACAACATTTAAAAAGATTTACTAGAGACTTTGACGTACTTCCCTGGCCTTTAGGGAGCTGAGCACAGGACCACAGCTCCTCCGATGAGAGAGGGAGAGGGAGAGAAAAGAAAAATATTATTCTGTTGATTAAAAAAATATATTTTAGCTTTTTCAAGTCTCTGGCACTTGAGAAAAGATAGCGCTTGCAGAAGTGACATTTCTACTTTGCAATGCTGCCATTTTGCCTATTTCCAAATATACATTAGACAATTCAGACACGCTTAACAGTGCTTGAGGACTATGGAAGAGAGTTTTCCTTCTAACAAATTATGACCGTTTGTGACTAATTGTCAAAAAACAACTGATTGTGAAACTAATTGTGAAAAAATATACTCATTTTGAAAGTTCTGCAAATGTTCATGGGAAAACATCTTAATATGATTATCAGGAGATGATTTGCTCTGTTCTCTATTCCATAGAGATTTTGAAATAACATTTTTTTTTTCCTTTAGCCACAGACTTTATTGTTTGAATATTTGCAACTATTATTCTATACACAAATTTTAATTTCTTCCAAACTCTACATTCTATATTGCTAGATCACTTCACTCTCCATTTTATGCTACATTTTCATGAAGAGGTATTTCACCAAATCACAATTTGCCTGAATGTGTGTTAAAGGATTCTTTTAGAGGCTCCCCCTCCCACACAGAGGGTCAGTTTTTTCTGATATGAAATCTAGCTGTAGCTCCACTGTGATTTTTAGGATTGCTACATTCTCAGTGTGAGAATTTAATGTTAACTAAGAAATAAGTGATCACTGAAGACTTCCCTTCCTTCACGACACTGAGGGTGTGTTGTACAGTCTGAGCACACATGTTCCAGAGAGGTTGCTCTATGAAGAAAGAATTTCTCATGACTTTACATTGATTCACTTCTCCAGGATGAATTATTTATAAGTATGCTTTGGTGTTGCATTTTTTTTTCTCCTTTAGCCACAGACTTTATTGTTTGAATATTTGCAACTATTATTCTATACACAAATTTTAATTTCTTCCAAACTCTACATTCTATATTGCTAGATCACTTCACTCTCCATTTTATGCTACATTTTCATGAAGAGGTATTTCACCAAATCACAATTTGCCTGAATGTGTGTTAAAGGATTCTTTTAGAGGCTCCCCCTCCCACACAGAGGGTCAGTTTTTTCTGATATGAAATCTAGCTGTAGCTCCACTGTGATTTTTAGGATTGCTACATTCTCAGTGTGAGAATTTAATGTTAACTAAGAAATAAGTGATCACTGAAGACTTCCCTTCCTTCACGACACTGAGGGTGTGTTGTACAGTCTGAGCACACATGTTCCAGAGAGGTTGCTCTATGAAGAAAGAATTTCTCATGACTTTACATTGATTCACTTCTCCAGGATGAATTATTTATAAGTATGCTTTGGTGTTGCTCAACATACTTGGGTATTTCTCAAGAGTTCACATCTTTGTTCTTGTTTTAGTGTTTATTTTTTTCACTGAGTTTCTTGTGCACATCAAGCCTAGTGATCAGCTGAATGTTTGTTAATAGTCATTACAGTCTTAGTGGTTCTCTACCTGAAGTTGGCTCGTGTTGAACAATAATTATCAAAGAAGAACTAGGGGTTGGTTGTCCTCTGCTCAAGTCCTCTAGGGTCTTTAGAGTTGGGAGCTGTTGCTAAAAATACCCATATTGTATTTACGGAGTGAGTTCTGCTAAGTTACCTGAGGTCAGGCCAATGACTAAAGGCTTTGCCACAGAGACAGGGCACATATGGATCCACATCCACAGGTGATGCCTTTCTGGACTGAGGAGTGTGATACCTGACGAAGAGTCCATATTGATTACAGAGTTTCTTTACCGGGTGTGAACCTTGGTGTGGTTAATTGCTAAAGCTATGCTGGTGTTCCATCCACATTCCTCACATGTATGACGCCATGTCATCTCAGGTCAGAACATCTACTGAGGGCCCTCCTGACTTTCTCTCCAGTGCTGAGTTGCCTCATGTCGTCTAAGGGAAGAGCCTCGACTGAAGCATTTCCCACACCACTGACATTCATACGGCCTCTCTCCAGTGTGGGTTCTCTCATGTTCTCTCAGTTTAGCATGTTCACTGAAGGCCTTCCCACACAGAAGGCATACATGTGGTTTCTCTCCAGTGTGGATTCTCCTGTGCGAACTAAGCCCTGAACTGTGACTGAAGGCCTTTCCACACTCAAGACATACGTGTGGTTTCTCTCCAGTGTGGATTTTCTTGTGCGAACTAAGGCCAGAGCTTTGAAGAAAGGTTTTCCCACACTGATGACATTCATAGCACTTCTCTCCCGTGTGAGTTTTCTCATGTTGTTTCAAGGAGGAATTTTGATTGAAGACTTTCCCACACAGATTGCATTTGAATGGTTTCTCTCCAGTGTGAATCATCTTGTGTCTGCCGAGTGTAGAGCATCTACTAAAGACTTTCCCCCATAGAGGACATTCATACGATTTAGCTCCAGTGTGAATGTGATCCTGTTCGTCAAGGAATGACCCTTGACTAAGTGATTTTCCATGCTGTTTGCTGGCATTACTTTTCCTTCTTAAGGGAATTGGTGAATGTTGAGGTGAAGATCTAGGAGTAAATTCATCACTCAAATCAGTCCATCCAACAGGATCCCCTTGTGTATGAGAAACCTGCATTGGCATGGTGTGAGATAGGTGCTTCCTGTAGACTTGTTGCATGAATATCATTTCTTGTTGTATAAGCGGACTTTCACCGCCTGGACTCTGGCCTTGGAGGCATCTTGTTGCTTCACTCCACAGCTCTTTTCCTTGTTCGAGCTGGGAAACCACATCTGATTTGCCGATCTGATACCCTACGGAGACCAGGTGTGTAATATTTTCCAGCATCACATTTCTGAACAGGGTTTTCTGGGATGTGTCCAGCAGGGCCCACTCTTCCTGGGTGAAGTTGATAGCTACATCTTCAAACATCACTGATTCCAGAGGCTCCATTGTCAACAACTCAGTCGCCAGGAGTCTTTCTCGGGATTTCAAGCACTGAGCACGCAGATCAAAACCCCAAATTGGAGGAGCTGGTGAAGCCAAATGGGTTCTGAGGCAAGTACCGGATCAAGCAGCCAATTTCTCTTCCTCCAAAGCCCCAAACTGTCCAGCTTCTTCTTCTTTGGACAAATACCTGAAATAACATTTTGATGTAAGAAACTCTACTTTAAAATATTCTTATCACGTTGATGTTTCAGACGATGACTTTACATTTTGCCTCATACCAAATTTTTGTATACTTGTAGTAACTACGAAATAGAAAATGTTAATACCTGCCTTTCTGAAAAAACTGTTTTTAAATTTAGAATAAATGTGTAAATTCTAAAATACCAGATTGCATTAAAAAACCAACCATTGTGTTTAGGTGTCCGCAAATGCCATAGTGAATTTCTACAAACTAAATTAAAGAAATAAACTTTCCATAAGTAATTCACACTATCTTTAAAAAGAGAATTTATATTTTTTTATTTTCTAATTTTTCTTTCACAACTTTAATTCATAATTTGGGATTATTACATGGTTCTTTTAGTCACTAGCTTTTTAAGTTATATTTTTATTTTCAAGAATGTCTTCAAATTACTCAATTATATATATCCTTTTTTATATTCAGCAATTGGGAGTATACTTTAATGTCTCTTACCCATGGAATATTACATGAGGTTTTTATAGAGATATATATCTGTTTGTAACACGTAGTTCTGATGGAAGAAGTTATCTAAAGAAAGACATGGGGGCTTCCCTGGTGGCGCAGTGGTTGAGAGTCCGCCTGCCGATGCAGGGGACCCGGGGTCGCTTCAACTCCAGCTTCTGTATCTGTGGTAAGTATGTCATTCACACTACATTACATAGCATTGTATAATACATATATTGTTTACTACATTACATAACATTCTAAGGTAGAACATTCTTTTAGATATTAGTAAGAGGAATAGAATAGTCTCACTTCTCCTGAGCAACTGATTTTATTTTATGGAAACCATGGATCCTATAATTAACCATGTTTTCATATTTACTTGCTGGGAAATACAAGATGTAAAAGTACCCATGTTAGTAAGTTATATGACTCTCTTACATGGGCTCTGTGTGTTAAATTTAATTCTAGTTTTATGTGATTTTTCCTTCAATCACTGGTTTTTCTTTAAGTCCTTTTTAAAATAAAGACAAGAAATTAAAAAATATATATATATAGTTGACCCTTGAACAAGTTAGGGGTTAAGGACACAGAGCCTCTGTTACTGTTATATTTTAAGTATACTCCAGTTGGATATAAAATATGTATTTGATCATTTACTTGGATTATGATAGTAGATGATGATCCCATTTTGCCTTTTTTCCCTGGAGTTTCAAAGAAAACACTGATCAATACTTTTCTTAAAAAATTGTCATAGGGTTTAAACATGGAGCAATATATTTTTTAATTTTTTTCACCAATTTAATTCTTAAAATGTAAATGTTATTATTTTTTAAGATTAATTTTTAAAATTTCCTTACTCTTTAGTTATTTTTAAAGTAGCAATATAATAGTAGAATATTAGGATACTTGATCTAGAATCCAGACTGCTATATTTAATTGGTGCAATTTCACAAAACCTTATATGCTGTTTAAAGTTTAAAAATAACCTAATGCCATATTGCTTCATTATGTAACACATAATGTTTTATTTCACAACACAGAACACCTTATCACACTGAAAATTCTGGGCAGTTATAGCAGCTCCTTCATGATGTGCAGAAGACATTTAAAATTTTTTTTGTAATACGTGGTTCACCATATTAGCCAAGAATGAAAAGTGTAGGCTCAATTGTGTAATTCACATAAGTATGAGGTATTTTCCATTAAAACAGCATATCCCCAATTTTTCCTAGAGGATCCATTTCATCACTAGGTCCCTCCTTTTTCTAGTTGTCTTGACAAGTTTCTTTATCTAAAGAGACTTAAGTAAAGATTATTTTTTATTTTATTGCTCATGTATATGTACATATATGGAAATGACAGTTAATACCACTGCTACTCTGCTGTAGTATAAAATTCCAACAAAAGCAAAATGTTGACAGTTGGGTGGTCTCGTCATAGTGACCAAGTGATAAGTACTGATGTAAAAAAATACATAATTAAACAATAAATGTCTGTTAATGAATGATGAGCTTGAAGATACACTGTGCTTAAAGGAATTCTACCCTATCATCAGTGAATGCACCATTTCCACTAGACTTTTTTAGTATTGAAAATAGAATCCTCTTTCATGAATGATAAAGGGGATTCTCACTAAGGAAGAGACGTGGAGACTTGGGGGAGGAAGGAGCCTAACACAGGGAGAGCGTTGGAGGGGCAGCATGGGTGCAAAGGCTTGTCTTCAAGGCACTGAAAGGTGGCCATTGCGGCTGGTGTGCAGCGCTGGCCACGCCGGGTAGGAAGTGGTGCTGCAGAGATCACAAGCGGCACTCCGGTGTGCAGGCAGCTGATGGAAGGTGTACTGTGAGAAAACCTGATAGAAAGTCAGGGAAGGATTTCAAGCAGGAGAGTGATACACCTCCATTTACGTTTTGAAATAATTCCTCCAGCTTTTTTTTTTTTTTAATTTATTTAATTTATTTTTATTTTTGGCTGTGTTGGGTCTTTGTTGCTGCATGTGGGCTTTTCTGGAGTTGTGGTGAGCGGGGGCTACTATTCGTTGCAGTGTGCGGGCTTCTCATTGGGTGGCTTCTCTTGTTGCAGAACACAGGCTCTAGGTGCACGGGCTTCAATAGTTGTGGCACTGGGGCTCAGTAGTTGTGGCTCACAGGCTCTAGAGCACAGGCTCAGTAGTTGTGGCGCACGGGCTTAGTTGCTCCGTGGCATGTGGGATCTTCCCAGACCAGGGCTCGAACCTGAAGGAAAAATAATGTTGCAACCAATTTGTATTCCCCAAGTTTCTCTTCTTGGTCACAAAGTAGGAAATTTTCATGATTCTGACATTTGTCTGCAGGGTAGACATGATAGAAGGTTTGGAGTTAATGACCTCTCTCTCACCTGTCCTAACTGGTTTTGGGGACAGATATTCCAATTAATTCATTTATGCAACACATGTGAACTGAGCATCTACCATGTGTGATTCTGTTGTAGGAAGTAGGCATACAAAATGAACACAACCCAGAAATTTTTGACTTCACAGCTTTTTCATTTTGGCGAAGATGTTCAATAAAGTCAACAAATTAGATATATAGTGTGTCATATGTCAGTGAGTGTCCTGGACAAAAACAACGTGATCCTTGGGGTAAAAGGTTCAGTTTTTGTTTTGTTTTTTTTTGCGGTACGCGGGCCTCTCACTGTTGTGGCCTCTCCTGTTGCGGAGCACAGGCTCTGGACGCGCAGGCTGAGCAGCCGTGGCTCACAGGCACAGCCGCTTTGCGGCATGTGGGATCCTCCCGGAGCGGGGCACGAACCCGTGTCCCCTGCATCCGCAGGCGGACTCTCAACCACTGCGCCACCAGGGAAGCCCGAAGATTCAGTTTTAAACTGGATGATCTTGTGGCAGATTGCAGATGGCTGCGAATTCTTTACCGCTCCTCCCATCCTGGCTTGGAGTCAGTTTTCCTACACTGGAGAATCTGTGCTGCCTGTAACTACTCTGACAGTACAACGTGGCCCATTTCTGAGCTCAGCCTTTAAGAAGAGTGGAAATTTTTGCTTTCTCTGTCTGGGAGCTCCTGCTTTGATAGAAGCCATCCATTATGCCTCACCTTGCTGTGAGACAGCTTAAGCAGCCTCTGGGAGAGGCCACCGGAAATGAGATATTCCTAGGAAGTCCTCAGCTGTTGCAGGCGTGCTAGCTGGGGTGCTTGACGACACATGCAGGTGAAGGAACCAGCTCAATCAGAGAATCAGATGACTCCTGACCCCGTTCATCTTTTGGCTGCAAGAGCTTGAATGATCCCAAGTGAAAACTGTCCATCGGGGTCCAATAAACCCATGCAACTATGAGAAACTGTAATATATTTTCGTCTTAAGCTAACGCATCTTTGGGATGGCCCATTAGGCAGCAATGGATAAGCCCCAAAACAAACAAACAGCATTTGTTTGAACATAGGCCTGAGTGTTGTGAGGGCACAGCTGTGCTGATAAGTATGTTGACTGGCTCATTCCTTACAGGGGAAGGTGAGGGTTTTAACTGGATCTCGGAACATCATCTGAACAAGGAAGATGTGTTCTGCAAACACCTCCCAGGTCTCTGCAACTCAGACCAGTTTGGGGGCCCCACTTTTTTACCTTCCAGGGATTGCTCTGACTGCACCTCAGAAACCTTTCTCCACCTGACTGCTCCCTCATCCTAAGGGCTTATTTATCACAGTCGGAAGAGTATGGTTCTAATCATTCCTGAAACAATTAACTTTTCTGCCTTAGGGAAATGAGTTTAATTAATCAAAACATTCTTGCTAAGTCATGTTGACCAGTACAGATTGTTCTGTAATTAGTGATATATTTTTTTAACTCTGAGTTGTAAATAATAATAATATAAAAATATCCATAATAAAAACATTTTTAAAAGGAAAATGTCATCATTCTTCTGGAAAATTCACTATACACAGGCTTTCACATACTTTTCAATACCAGCCCTCAATAATCATTTGAGAAATTACCCGTATGGAATTATACCCCCTTTGTAGGGTTACTGTGGAGATGACACCCATCAGTGCATTAAAAGTCGTGGCACTGTTTCTGATGCATTGGAACCATTCAAAAAAAATTCTTATTGATGTCATTTAGTTATAAACTGCACACTTTGTTTAATAATTTGTACAAAATTCCTAGAGTGAATCCTTCTTAATCCCTGTATTACATGTATATCTGGTTTATCAACTTGTTTTAAAGTAGGTTAGATATTTAATAAGATTTTATATAATACTGTGTGGTTTCTGTATGCTGTTACATCTGTACATCAGAATCAGCTGAGGTACTTGATAAAAACAGCAAAGTTTTCAATGGAGGGGATCCTAGGATCTCTGTTTTTGAGAAAATCCCTGGTGATTTTGGTACCCAGCCACAAATTTAGGAGGGTATAAAGAATATCTCCAAACTCTATGTATCCTTTCCCTTCACCAAGATGTTCCTTTTAAAATTAGGAACTGATTTGTTTCAGCATAGTACTGTAGCAATGACTAAAATATTTAAATTGAAAACCTGTTATGTTCGTTTGTATTCTTGATAATCCCACTTGGTCCTGAATTATTCAAATATTTAACTGTACTTTGTTTAGGCCAGGACTATATTTAAATAAATGTTAATAGCATTTCAATAATATTGGGGGATTATTTGAGCTATATTCTAGGAGGCTTTAAAAGCTTAGATGATGGGGCTTCTCTGGTGGTGCAGTGGTTGAGAGTCCGCCTGCCGATGCAGGGGACACGGGTTCGTGCCCCGGTCCGGGAAGATCGCGCATGCCGCGGAGCGGCTGGGCCCGTGAGCCACGACCGCTGAGCCTGCGCGTCCGGAGCCTGTGCTCCGCAATGGGAGAGGCCACAGCAGTGAGAGGCCCACATACCGCCAAAAAAAAAAAAGTTTAGATGATGATGTCATTAATCAGAGGGTTAGTGTTAGAAATTCTGTTTGCTGTAAACTTTACAGTATAAAAAATTCTTCACAAGCACAATTTTGAACTCTTACCTTATTGTTTATCTTTCTAGTATGATACACTTCCCACCAAGGGCATTTTTCTGCTATTCGCTGAATAACTTTGAACTCCAAGGCCACTGCCACTCTTTCTGGTTTGTCGATGAATATGGTGATTCTGGCTTTTCTGACTGAACATGCACGACATCACAACAATACTAAATATTCAGGTAGAATATTCTTGGAAAACTTTGTGAAAAGGTGCAAGAAATTTCTAATTTTATTTCCCACTGGTATGTAGGCTTATTTGTTTCTCACTACTAGTAGGTAGAGATCAAATTTTTTTTGTCACTTCTGTAGACTCAGGATGTAGAACCAATAGGTGCTTAAAAACATTCACTGTATATTGATATAGTGATCCGGTGCCCATGTTGCTAGCAAGACATGGAACAATGGAATGAGCATGTGAAATAAACCTAGTACAGTCAAGTCTTGACTTCATGGTGGCTATACCATTTCCACGCACGGGACATGTTTCCTTGTATAATAGGATAAGACAAAGTGAGGTTGGCTTCATGCCACTAAGATTTCCACAGACACTTAAGGATCCTAAGGCCAAATTGCATTGTTACAAGTCTTCAGAAACAGTCCTGAAAAGTCATCTGCTTTCCCTTTAGTGGATAACTTCCCATTTCCCTCGTCTGACGACGGCTTTGTCTAAGACACTTGTTTCCATGACCCCACGTGCTGTAACGGGAAGAGCCACACATCCAGTCCCAGGCCTCTCTTCTTCTTGGTATCGCGTGGCTGTAGGGGAAGCAGTGGTGTGTGTGTGTGTGTAAGGACCAGGAAACCAGCCCATGAGGAAAAGTCCTGTCCATCTAGAGATGCGTGATCTTCAATTCTAGAGTTGATCTCCTGTTTCGTAGTTTTTGATGATTGGCTGGCTAGTCTTCATTTTCTCTGGTTTTCTTGATGGACCTCATTCTTTTGAAGGTCGCAATTGGACTTCATCTGATCTTCTAAGTTGCTCATCATTTCTGTCCAATTTCCATCTCCATCTTTTTGTTCTTTGACATAGATTTCCTTTTCTTTGTCTTTTAGCCCATCCATTAAATCTTAAACTTCTGCCATCATATTCTTACTTAATAAGAGCTTTTAATTTTTTTGCAGTTACCTATTTTTAGCATCCACTCTTATTTTAAGAATACAGTGTGTTTAATTATATCCTAGGGGAATATAGGAATGTGTGTGTGTGTGTGTGTGTGTGTGTGTGTACGCACGTGCATGTGCGTGTGTGCTGCCTGCTTTGCCTCTCGTTTCTCTGAGCTCCCTTTGTGTTTATTTATTTTTGTTTCCTTTTTTCAAGTTGGAGGTGTTCCTCAAATACCTAGTGATGTTTTGTTGTCCCTTTGTAATGAAGAGTGAACTCGCAGCAGTATGGTTGACTAAAAAACATAGAAAACTTTGCTTTTGTAAAGCAGTTTAAATTGTGGAATTAATATATGGTTGTATTTAAAATATACATATTTAAAATGTAGATATAACTATAATATATTTACTTAGGTAAGTATACATTGGTACACTTGCAAGAGAGTAAGCAGAGTCCTCAGAACCCAAAAATAAAGTAAAAGAGGAGCTCAAAGGGATAAGCAAGGTAGCTTTGAGCTAACGGCAGGCTCTGTGGTCACTTTGATGTTCTGGTCTTCTTGGCTTTACATGTGATGTCCTGGAAGCAGGGATTAGGAAACAGCCAGAGTTCCTAGACAGGGAATCAACTTGAGATATACAGTACAACATCCAGGACTCTAAAAGTCTTTTGCAGGAGGCTAAACCATGATAACAAAATGAGATGAAACAAAAAATAAACAGAATAGCAATGACAAAATTTCTGTGTAGGACAGAAAAAAGTTACCTGTCCTTTACCTTGGGTGGGTTGAGGGGGGAAAATTTGCCTCAGAATCTGAGACAGCTCACAGGCCAGGTTTCCTGTGAGTTTGTGACCTTAATTTCTATTACTTTTAGAGACTGAGAAACTCAAGTCTAAATTTTGACCTAAAGGAAATCATCATAAATGCCAAAAGACTGCTGCCCCGTAAGCCATTTTCTGTACCATAACAACCGTGCAATTAAGATACAGACACAAAACACGCCAAAAAATAGAAAAAAAAGCCTCATGTATTTGGAAACTAAAAAAAAAAAAAAAATCAAAGAAAACATATATAAATAAATTATGTTTCAGAAACAAATCACAATAGGCTTTAGAAAATTCTTATAACTGAACAACAATGAAAAGTTTACAAATTAGAACTTCTGGAACTCACTCAAGCAAACTTAGAAGGGAACCATATCTCTTTAAATGTTTGTATTAGAAAAGAAGAAAGACTAAAGATTAATAGCTTAGCATCCATCTCAAGACATGATGAAATGTAGAGCAAAATACACCCATTTTTGGGTGTATTTCACAGAAAGTGAAAACAAAAGAGGTAACTTAAGAACAGAAATTAAAGGACTTCCCTGGTGGCGCAGTGGTTAAGAATCCGCCTGCCAATGCAGGGGACACGGGTTCGAGCCCTGGTCCGGGAAGATGCCACATGCCGCGGAGCAACTAAGCCCATGCGCCACAGCTACTGAGCCTGTGCTCTAGAGCCCGTGAGCTACAACTGCTGAGCCCACGTGCCACAACTGCTGAAGCCCACACGCCTAGACCCCATGCTCCGCAACAAGAAAAGCCACCGCAATGAGAAGCCCGCGCACCGCAACGAAGAGCAGCCCCCGTTCGCCACAACTAGAGAAAGCCCGAGCGCAGCAATGAAGACCCAACGCAGCCAATAAATAAGTAAAGGAGTAACTTAAAAAAAAAAAGAACAGAAATTAAGGAAGCATAAAGTATTCATGCAAAATGAGTTATTTGAAAAGAAGAATAATATTGAAAACCCATTGGCATTACTTATTACAATAGCCATTAAGGCTATTGCCTAAGTATTTATGGACCCCTGTCCTGTGCAAACATGGTAGAATTGCACTTTTTGTTCTGTGTGATTGAGGGGAGGCATGTGACTTTCTAGGCATTGGATTGCGAGTAGAAATGGCACTATCATTGCAGCCCCGGATATTTGTCAGAGTGAGACTTTCCTGATGTTTTTAATTCTGATGTGACGACTGGCAATGCTCAAAGTAACATCCCCTTCATCAGCCTGAGTTTCTGAATGGTCAGAGAACCCCACTACTAACCTTGGATGGAACTATTATCATCTGATTGAAAAATAAAATGTGACGTTTGAAGTCACTGATTTTTGGGGGGTAGCAAACATAGAACAAAACCCATGCTATTCTGACTGATGCACTTTAAGAATAGAGAAAGAAAAGAGAAAGAGGAGGAAAGAGAGGTGGGGTCAGAGAGGATGGAAGGAAGGAAAGAAGGAAAGAAGGGAGGGAGTTGAAATCATCAGGGAAAAAAAAAGGAAATATATGCAGGTGATCGTAAGTTTTAAATCTTATAATAAGTTTACAAATGCCTACAACACTGAACTTATTAGCAAACAGACTTAAGAAGAAATAGAAAATTCGATTAGTTCTGTAACTAATGAGATCAGTAAACTTCTTCCCATAAAGTACACAAGTGGCCTGGATGGTTTTACCGGCGGGTTCTACCAAATATTTCTTATGCAGCTAAACCTGATGGGAACAACCCCAGGGTGTGGAAAAAGGAGCTCACCTTACCAGGCTTAGTATAAACTTGATTTCAAAGCAAGAAAGCAAAAATTAGATGCCAGTCACGTTCATTAACATCCCTGTCCTAACCCACTGCATTTTTCATCTCATCATCTCATCTCATGTTCTTTTGTTTCAGCTTCAATCTATTTTACCGCCCCTGACTTCTTAGATTTTCCTCAAATAAGCTACACACACACCTGCCTCAGGACATTCACATGCACTTTTCCTCTGTTGGAAACCCTCTGCTCCCAGAGAGTCTCCTGCCTGCCTCCTTTACCTCCTTCCCACCTTTAAAAAAACGACATCTCAGGGCTTCCCTGGTGGCGCAGTGGTTGAGAGTCCGCCTGCCGATGCAGGCGAACACGGGTTCGTGCCCCGGTCTGGGAAGATCCCACGTGCCGCGGAGCGGCTGGGCCCGTGAGCCATGGCCGCTGAGCCTGCACGTCCGGAGCCTGTGCTCCGCAATGGGAGAGGCCACAGCAGTGAGAGGCCCGCGTACCGCAAAAAAAAAAAAAAAAATGTCATCTCAGTTATTCCTTCCCTGAATTATTCTGATATTCCCTACCCCTCTTTCATGTTTTGCTTTTCTTTGCACTTTTCACAGTCTCACATATATTACTTCTGCATCTTGTTTATTGTCTGTTTCCCACCTCTAGAATGAAAGCAGCAGGTTTTTTTAAATTAATTACACAGTTCCAGCAATTAGTGAAGTGCCTGGCACCTGGTGAGGCCCTGATAACTATTTGTGGAATGAATCGATACATACAAAAGCATTGAACAAAATGTTAGCATGACAAATTAAGCAATGTATTAAAAAATACAGTATGACTCAGTTGGAATTTTCTCAGGAATACATTTAGTTGAAAATTGAAAAAAACATTGAAATGGCAGGTAAAAAGAAAAAACATAAAGTTATTTCAACAGATGGGGAAAAGCCTGTTACGGAATTCAAAATTGAAGAGACCTTCTCTAACCAAGAAACCAATAGCAAACATCACACATAATGGTAAAGGAACAGAGTGAAGTGAAGAGAAAGGTCAGTAAAAAGGTGTAAATAATGAACAGCAAGAGACAAAGCTCAAAATTTTCACAGATGGGATGATTATCAACACACACTTAAACTAATTCCCAGAATCAAAATAATTCAGAGGATCAAAAAAAGAATTTTGCAAAATTTCTAGATGCAAAATCAGTATAAAAATACCAATCAGGGGCTTCCCTGGTGGTGCAGTGGTTGAGAGTCTGCCTGCCGATGCAGGGGACACGGGTTTGCACCCCGGGCCAGGAGGATCCCACGTGCCGCGGAGCGGCTGGGCCCGTGAGCCATGGCCGCTGAGCCTGTGCGTCCGGAG
>NW_006773710.1:349428-352635 GCF_000442215.2 Lipotes vexillifer | reverse complement strand
GAAAAAAAAAAAAAAAAAAAAAAAAAAAAAAAATCAGAACCCCAATAAATTGTGGAATCAGACAAACTGTTTCTAAAATGTATATGTTAATGCAATAGAGCCATCCATGAATAGCATGATACACATAAGAAGATGAGCAAGTTTGGGGAATTTTCTCCACCACAAACCAAGACAGATTCCAAGGCCTGGGGATAGACCAATAGACAATAGACCAGTGGAACAGAATAGAGAGCCCACAAACAGACTCAGACCTCTGTGCATACTTGATAATGACAAAGGTGACATGGTAGGTTGGAAGAGAAAGAATCAACTCATTGGTAAACGATGTTGGGAAAAATTTATCAGTGAATACATTGTCAGTCTCTTGTCAGTCTCTCTTCCAGGATCTGCCATTGTGTTGGCCTCTCTTCTCAGTTCTCTGTCTCTCATGCTCTCTTTCTTGTTATTTAAGGTCTTTTTCCTTTATTTATTTTGGTGCACTTTGTGGAGTGAACAAGGCTTGTGTTTATTTCACAACATTTAAATGAAAGCAAATTAAGCACATATCTCATTTTAAAAAAATGTAGACTATCTCAAGAGCTTTTATTTTATTTGAAATTTTCAGACACGTTGCAGAGTGTGTTGAAAAGAAAGTCTCGTAATTTCTTTTTTTACGTGAAAGTAAAAGCATAGTGTTAATTCACTGTGAGAAAATACAAACAGGAACTGGATATGAGAAATGCTTCTTTGTGTATACAGGTAGGTCTATAGCATGTAAATTCTGGGTTCAGTATTTCAACCACCAGCTCTATTTGAGAATCAATCATCGTATCTAATATTGAAAATGTTTCCTGTGCAAAGTAATTGTATTGTTTTTAATAGAGAGTTTTCTCAAGCAAGGTATTTTCTCCAGTGCCAGCATTCCACTTATTAAGCTTTCACTGATATTCATTTAATTGAGTGGTTTCTCATTTGAGGTGCAGTAAAAACATGGTGATGGGTGGCAGCAGAGTCCTCAGCCTTAAAAGATGATTGTTGAGAGCATATCCTGGACCCCGGAGCTCGGTTGCTATGGTAACTCTGCAGCTCTGCCAAGGCTGGTCCTCGCTGTGGGCGGAAAGAAGCTCCCCTGCCAGCAGCTACGTGGGATTCTGGCAGCTGGAGGGAGTACTGTGAAATGGTGCACTGCTTTCCCCGATCGGAGTTCTGAGAGCCTTCTTTAAAATCCAACAGCAACTCGGGACCGTGGAAGAGTGAGGGCAGTTAGGATCCAGCCCATTCTGGTGCAAAATGTGCCTGATGAGATGCTTGAAGTTTCTTACTTTGAGTAAAAGTTTTGCAGAGGATCAGGACTGAAATGGAAAGATTCTAGCCTGACCCAGCAGTAATGGAGCCTTAGAGGAATTTGTGCTTATCCCTAGGGGTAATATAATCCTGAGGGATTTAAGGGACAGCATTTAAATAGAAAGTAAAAGAAACATTTCTATTTAATTTGGAGATCTTGGGGCTTCCCTGGTGGCACGGTGGTTAAGAATCCACCTGCCAATGCAGGAGACACGGGTTCGAGCCCTGGTCCGGGAAGATTCCGACATGCCGTGGAGCAACTAAGCCCGTGCACCACAACTATTGAGCCTGAGCTCTAGAGCCCACGAGCCACAACTACTGAGCCCGTGAGCCACAACTACTGAAGCCCGCGTGCCTAGAGCCCGTGCTCCACAACGAGAGAAGCCACCGCAAGGAGAAGCCCGCGCATCACAACAAAGAGCAGCCCCCGCTCGCCGCAACTAGAGAAAGCCCGCGTGCAGCAATGAAGACCCCACACAGCCAAAAATAAAATAAATAAATAAATTTATATTTAAAAAAAGGTCATCATAATTTGGAGATCTTAAACTCATTTAGAAATGCCTATTAACTCAGGCTTGTCAATTTGGGTTTTCTCAGTATTGAAATTTATCTGATGTTTTTCTAAATTTAAAAAGTGGTATTCAATTAAAGCTATACTTAATGCTATAGAATACAACTAGAATATATAGTGTCCCCTCCCACTGCACATATATAGTCTAAGTAACTAAGCTTGCTTGCATGGAGGCTAGTATTGGTCCAGCTAAACCACAGTAGGGAAAACATGGAATAAGCAGAAAGTGACTCTGAATTAGTAACAAAATTAGTCAGAAATCCTCGATGGCAGTTTGGTGACCATCAGTGGGCTTACCACTTCATTTGCTCCTGAGCCATTCTCATTCTGATTTTATCTTTAGTCTGTTAAAAGCTTTAAGTGTAGGATCAGCAAAGGTAATTCCTATCTACGAATTTGGTGTTTGGACTCTTCCCCTGTATATTTGACTCCTACTCTTAAGGGTTTTGTTGGATACTTTCATCTGGTTTTGACACCTCAGTGTCTGCAGTAGAAAGTCCTCACTCTTAGATTCTTGAAAAATAGGGAGGAAATCACAAAGGACTGGGATTTGAGATCATGGGGCTGTTTGGGGCACTTGCCAGAGTTAGGAGTAACTCTTCTTTGGGTTGGTACCAATTTCAGTTTTTCTCTTTATTTTTAAATGATCAGTAAGATGAAAATTTTACAGCATGGAGAGACAGAGACTAGTCCAAAGAATTTTCTGCTACCCTGTTAATCTCCACTCGAAACTGTGTTCAGTGACATTCAGATTCTACACACACTGGTCTCGCCCATCTGCCATTGAGATTTCTTCCTATCACGTGAAGTGTCAAGCTGTTCTAACCTTTTCTACTTTCCCACATTGTGTGTGTGTGTTGAGTGTGTTATGTGTGTCGGGGGCAGAAAGTTCAGGAAATGATTCTTCCCATGCAAGCAAGAGCTACGGAAGTGGGGAGGTGCTCAGACTTCTTTTTAACCTCTCCTGGGACAGACGAGATGATCTATGATTCTTTTAAGAAAGTTAGTTGAATGATCAATATTAAAATAGCCGACTAGCGCACCTTCTGAATGTAAAGTTACTTCACACAGGAACTTTGCAGTCGCTGCATGTTTCAGATATTGCTATAAACATACATGCATTATTGATAAAACACACTAGAGACTGTCATACAGAGTGAAGTAAGTCAGAAAGAGAAAAACAAATATCGTATATTAACGCTTATATGTGGAATCTAGAAAAATGGTACAGACGAACCGGTTTGCAAGGCAGAAACAGAGGCATAGATGTAGAGAACAAAAGTATGGACACCAAGGGGGGAAAGTGGCGGGGG
>NW_006773710.1:340645-349274 GCF_000442215.2 Lipotes vexillifer | reverse complement strand
TGTGGAGCACAGGCTCCGGACGCGCAGGCCCAGCGGCCATGGCTCACGGGCCCAGCCGCTCCGCAGCATGTGGGATCTTCCCGGACAGGGCCACGAACCCGCGCCCCCTGCAACGGCAGGCGGACTCCCAACCACTGCGCCACCAGGGAAGCCCAATAGCCCATATTTTTTTCAGGGAAACACACAGATCTTTCCATGAGTTAATTAAGTACAATACCTAACAATCCATTTTCCAATACCATTTGTTATTTGTTTCTGAAGAAAGAAAAAGTCAATTACACAGAGAGAGCTTGAGAAGTTTCAGCATTGTAAAAGAAAGTTTGATCAAAAATTTGCAAAAGGGGCTTCCCTGGTGGTGCAGTGGTTGAGAGTCCGCCTGCCGATGCAGGGGACGCAGGTTTGTGCCCTGGTCTGGGAAGATCCCACATGCCGCGGAGCGGCTGGGCCCGTGAGCCGTGGCCACTGAGCCTGCGCGTCGGGAGCCTTTGCTCCGCAACGGGAGGAGCCACAACAGTGAGAGGCCCGCGTACCGCAAAAACAAACAAACAAACAAACAAAAAAATTTGCAAAAGGAGAGAAGTAGGAGGAAATCTTTGGAATAGGATATGTGTGGGGAAGCAAGGACAGAGGTGGACAGAGGTAAAACAGATCACATAGGCGTTCCTCTTAGTTGTCAGCCTCTAATCTAAACTTTCCTTTCTCACCAGTGTCTGGCAAATAGTATCTCATCAGTATTTCTTATTGCAAAACATATATACTCAAACATTTCTAGTTAATCCCTTAGAAGAAGATACCTAACAGCTGACTGACTAGAAAATTCTGATCCTTATTTTGAATATTAACAACCAAGCTAGTCTGATGTTTCAGAGTAGTTTAAAGCCATCTTTTGAAAATGAAGGACTAAGATGATGAAACTTCAAAAAGCAAAAGTAATTACTGTGGCCAATTTTTGGAAACCATATTACAACACAGTAATACTTAATATTAATAATAGTTAAAATTACATCCAATGATGGTAGATGTAACATTTACTGAGTAGTGACTCTGTGTCATGCACTATTTTTTGTATTAAGTTTTATTGGAGTATAGTTGATTTACAATGTTGTGTTAGTTTTGGGTGTACAACAAAGTGAGTCGGTTATACATATACATATATCCAGTATTTTTTAGATTCTGTTCCCATGTAGGTCACTACAGAGTGTTGAATAGAGTTCCCTGTGCTATACAGCAGGTTCTTATTAGTTATCTATTTTATATATAGTAAAGTGTATATTGTCAATCCCGATCTCCCAATTTATCCCTCCCACCACCCTTTCCCCCTTGGTAACCGTAAGTTTGTTTTCCACATCTGTGACTCTATTTCTTTGTAAATAGGTTCATTTGTACCATTTTTTAAGATTCCACAAATAAGCAATATCATATGATATTTGTCTTTCTCTGTCTGACTTCCTTCACTCAGTATGACGATGTCTAGGTCCATCCATGTCACTGCAAATGACATTATTTTTTATGGCTGAGTAATATTCCATTATATATATGTACCACATCTTCTTTATCCAGTCATGCACTGTTTTCTATATTAACTCATTTAATGCTCACAAGAACATTTGAGGGAAAGCTTTACTGTCACCTTCTTACAAATGATGAATTCAAAAGAATAAACTTGCCCCAAAACACACAGTGGTGGAGTCAATATTCTAACCCTTTCCAGGTCTCTCTTTTCTACTCTGACAGTATCTTACTGAGTTGGGTAGGAAGGACTTCTCTGGCTTGGGGGTAGAAGAGGAAGCCCTCAGCAGAAGTAATCATTCTCCTCTCTGTGGAGCATGGGATTATCATTAAGAAACTTGATTTTTATACCTTCCAGGACACTCTAGGACTTGATTTACATGGTTGACCTGATGTCATCTATAAATGCAAATATGTTTTCCATAATGCTTAAGTTTGGAAAAAAGTTCAATTAGATTAATAAAAATATGAATTTCTAACTTTTTTTCTGTTGGACTTTTGCAGGATGTTTTGATTTACATGGTTGACCTGATGTCAACCTATAAATGCAAATATGTTTTCCATAATGCTTAAGTTTGGGGAAAAGTTCAATAAGATTAAAAAAATATGAATTTCTAACTTTTTTCCTGTTGGACTTTTGCAGGGTGTTTTGAGTGCTGTATTAAATGCCTGGGAGGCATTCCTTATGCCTCTCTGATTGCCACCATCCTGCTCTACGCTGGAGTTGCCCTATTCTGCGGCTGTGGTCATGAAGCTCTTTCTGGAACTGTTAACATCCTGCAAACCTACTTTGAGATGGCCAGAACTGCGGGAGATACGCTGGACGTCTTTACCATGTAGGTCATTCTGGTGTCGCTTGTTATTTTGAGAATGTATGTGCACATTGCTGCGTGTTGAATAAATAGGGATCTAGAGTTAAGTGAGGCAGTGTTATAGAGAAGAAAAAGTACTCTTAGGGTATATACGTGAGTCAAAAGGACACTGACCCTTACCGTGAAAACAGGAAGGTACACAGCAGAAGATCAGAGGCCAACTTAATCTGGACTTAATTTGTGTTTTAATTTGCCTGTAAACTTTTATCCAACATTCAGTTACCATTAAGTGGAATACTTGCATTTCTCTCGCCCTTCTAATTTGAGCAGAGGCTGTTCTAGCAGAATAGCACAGAATATAGAACCAGAGTCAGGTATAAGTGTATACTCTGCTGCTCTAGGAAAATCACCCAAACTCTGTGGATACTCCCAACTTTTAAAAAATTTTAACTCAACCGTGGGTGTGATATCATCATTATTTCCTGCCTCCTAGAAATGATGTGACTACCTAAGTGAACATTTTGAAAGGGTCTTATCGACTTCTGTAAAATGATAAACGTAAGAAATATTGAGCACCTTTTTACAAGCACCAATGATGCTCAAAATGTACATTTTACCCATAAATGTAAACTCCTGGGATCACTAAACTATGGTGATGTTAATATTTTTTTAAAAAAACATAACTCAAACATAGTCTGGAAGTAGAAAAGAGTTTAGTGTTCAAGTTTCAGTCCGATGTTGCCTAAGTTTCCAGAGAGCAAAATTTTAAGATTGAATTACAGAGGAATTTTTTTTCCAAATAAATTCCCAATTCGGGTCATTTATTCAGTGATTTCTTGCCCACAAAAAGAAAATAAATTATTTACTCACTTTATTTTATAATCTCAGCTGATAGTAAACTTTCTATTGTATTGTGTGTTGCCCGTACAACTTCTTAAATCTATTTCATGCTTCTGGATACTATGTGATTATAATGTTTTTCACGTTGCTTTATTTTGTTATTCTCAATAAATTCAGCACTTCTTAATTTATACATACTTCTTTCTGGCATAAGATGCTTCTAGAGTTACAAACCGGAACGGTCGTATGGCTGGTTAGGATGACGGTGCTTTTTTCTTCTTAGCACTTCCACGAAAAGAGGTTAATCACACTTCTTATTCACCCGGGGCAATTCCTTCTGACAGGGTAAACTATAAGCTAAGACCCTAATCTAAGACAGCCCTTGGTCACCCTGGACACCATTCTGGATGGAAGATAGCTTTTCTCCAACTCCAGTATCAGAAGATACATCATATTTCTAAATTTTTTAAATAACCCATCAGCTGCAGTCAGATCGTCTTGAACACAGTATTTGCTCATAAACTGTATTTGTTATTTTATTCATTAATGTTGCTGAGTTCCATGAAAATGAGAAGTGAAAAGAGATGCACGTTTCTATCAAGTAATAGAGCAAGAATTCCTTCCTTGGGGGCTGGAGGGCACATCCCCATGGACATAGAGATAGCAAAATTTTTAGGAAAAAGAAAGTTGAAAAATTTTATCTAAAATATGTTGGCACTTAAAATTTGAGCGATATTGGTGGTAAAATAAGAAATATAGGGCTTCCCTGGTGGCGCAGTGGTTGAGAGTCCGCCTGCCGATGCAGGGGACACGGGTTCGTGCCCTGGTCCGGGAAGATCCCACATGCCGTGGAGCGGCTGGGCCCGTGAGCCATGGCCGCTGAGCCTGCGCGTCCGGAGCCTGTGCTCCGCAACGGGAGAGACCACAACAGTGAGAGGCCCGCGTACCGCAAAAAACAAACAAACAAAAAAAGAAATATAACAAGCCAAGTGTATCACACACACACAGTGATTAAGAGGAGGTGGACGTTGATTAGCCACTCAGATAAGAAGTTAAATTATTTAAACATAGTCCCTAACTTGGAAGCACCAGTTTATTTCATCAGTGTCACTGGTAAATGGAAATGAAGAATTAATAGCAAATTGGAAAAGTCATGAAAAAAAAGAGATGAGGGAATGATATCACTTATATTTCCCAATGTAACTTTATTTTACAAATTAGTTCCAAAAATTTAGCGTCATTCATTAAATGAAATTTTTTTAAACCCATAGCAGACAGTTTACCAGTTTCCATTGAATCAGGTTCTAGCATGAATTGATCCTTGAGAGTTTATGAATGATAGTCATCATTTGGAATATAACTAAACTATCTGAAAATGCTTTGGATTATTGCAGGTTAGTTTGCAGAGAGCCTGTAGGCAATGATTGCATGAATATATTTTAATGTGCTAATACTGACATTTCCTTTTCAGTTTTATCTCAGCCTACACTGGACAAAATACGTTTTCACTGTGCATTATTTTAAGCCACCACAGATGTCCTTAAAATCAACAGATTCTCTATATTTAGGCTACATCCAAATTGCTACCTTTAGTTATAGAGGTTTATAAGAAATCATAAGCCTAATAACTGGCATGGGATGATTGTATAAATCGATCAGAAACCAATTGTCAGGATGTTTATTTAACATTTAGACAACCAGCCTTAATAGATCACAGACCTCGACTACAGCTCTGAAGGGTAGTAAATGTGGGAGTTCAGCAGAGAAATCAGAGATCATATACTTAATTTGGAACTTTTACCTTTGGTCTCTTATATTGGGAGTTAAATGTGAAATCAGTAATGCATCTTTGGCATGGGAAGCATACCATTTTCATTGGAATGAAAGCAAGTGCTCAAATTATCTCTCTTTTCATATTTCAAATAACTAAAATTCCTTATCCTAGACCCCGTGGAGCTACCAAATGAATTAAGACTCCCTGTCGGCAAACGGTTAGTGAAAACACAGAGGGAAGGTGTGTATAGATAACTACGGGGTCTGATTAGTACCAAGCGGTACCTTCCAGTCACGTAGCAGTTGAGAGGAAGGTAGCGTTTACTCTATGGGGGCTGCCTTACAGGGCTGTTAGCGGACTCCATATGGTGAGGGGCAAAGGGGAAGTAAAATCAGGACTTGGGACACAGAAGTGAGTGAGAGACGCGATTGCAGGCAATACAGCTTCCTTGAAAATAAGCTAAGGTAAGTTTGGAGAAGAATGTGTAAGAGAATGATTCTGAAGAAAAGACTTGTTGGCCAACTTTAGTAATTTACAGGGTCTGTGTCTTGTCTCCGTAGTTCTCAGGCTTGAATCAACCAAATCAAGCGCTCCTACCTCACATACTTATAAAGGAAAAGAAACCTGTTCTCTGGGTGTGTGAACGAAGAGATAAAACGAATTGCCTAAGCCCCCGTCTTCCACCCAAGGTCCTCAGGACTCCCTTCTTTGTCTCAGCTTCTCTCTCTGTCTCTCCACTGCATCCCTCCTCGTAAATATATATACACACACCTGTCTCCACGTGGTCAATATCCAAGTCTACAGGGGGACATAGGAAGGGCAGACACACTGGAATATGCCTACTCCATTTCATTAATCATCTTTCCAGCATGTAAAACTTACTTCTCATAAATAAGTTTGCAAATAATCTCTGTTCTCATGTGATACATATTTTATTTTATTTTATTTTATTATTATTATTTTTTTTTGCGGTACGCGGGCCTCTCACTGTTGTGGCCTCTCCCGTTGCGGAGCGCAGGCTCTGGACACGCAGGCTCAGCAGCCACGGCTCACGGCCCAGCCGCTCCACGGCACGTGGGATCTTCCCAGACCGGGGCACGAACACATGTCCCCTGCATCGGCAGGCGGACTCTCAACCACTGCGCCACCAGGGAAGCCCTGATCTATATTTTAGACATAGAATTCTAACACCAAGAGCCCTGCCCCATAGCTGGTAAACTGAAGTGTAGCATCTTCAGCTGATGTCACCCACTAAAGCATTTTGTCATATTCCATTTGAGATACAGGGATCTCCAAAGAAAGAGAAAAGAGTGAATTTCTCAAATATTTTGCGACCTGCTGGTATGTTTTTAAGCATCACTCTGTCCCTCCTCATCTCCTTGGTTTCCCAGAGCTTTTTATCCCCTAATCTGTTAGTGTAGTCCCTCAAGTCCGTGGTCATTGTTGGCTCCAAATTGTTGTGACAGTGAGTGTGCAACTTAACCTGCTGCCCCCATTAGGGGATATTCCTACGCTCAACTACACCTCTGTTAGCTTGGTATAGGCATGGGCCCCGTAACTCTGCACACGGCTCAGTGCTCTGCTGCTTCGTGCAGTGTGCTGAGATCTGCTTTCTGATTTGTGGTTCACTTTCTCCTCTGAGAACCCCTTGCCAGGGTGACGTTATTGTGTCCCTAGATTTCGCTTGATGAGTGACCAAGATGTAGGATAGGTATTTTACTTCCGCAAAGCAGATTCATATGGAACAATGAAATATGGAAACTGTTCAGAAAATTAGATATCAAACAATCCAAACCATGAATTTTTCTAAGTGACTTGGCTTCTTGAATAACTCTCCTACGGACAGAGCAAGGGACAGCCTTATTCACACACCAAAAAACCCTATAATTTATTAGACAGGGATTGGATTTTGTTTCGACAAAATATAGTGAGAATCCAGGATCTGGGGAGGCTTGATTTTCAGCGTAAATTTATTTTATTTTCAAAGTTTTATGACTGTGATCCGAGGTCAGTGCATCAAAAACTGAGTTCACTAGATAGTGAATTCTTTGATAGTTAATGCACACATAAGAACTATTCCCTGTTTGCCTGAAACAAAAGCAGGCAGTAAGCTCAGTTAAAATATAGACGCATTGGTTTTGCTCTCAACTATCTTCATGTGCATGTAAATCTCTAAGGCTACTTGTAGTTCATGTTTGTACCCTGGAAGTTAATGAAATGGAAAACCGTCATCAAAGTTGGAGTGGATGGGAATGAGAAAGGAAAAGAAAGCAGGAATTCATGGCAAGGCAACTCCAGCTCCACAGGTTGAAAGAGATCACAGCAGTGTGCAAACTATCTGTTCTGACCTGGGTGTTGACAATCAAACCAGATTGCTGAAGTCTTCTTACTTATAAAATGTTTGAAGATGAGACAAATTGACATGAGATTGTTGATTAGTCTTGGAGAGTCAAAAGTAATCTCAGTTCTAGCTAGAACGTAGGTTAAAAAAACATACTGAATTTCTAACTACTGATATAATAATCAGTAAGCATCTCCTTAGGCAGTATTTCAGCCAGGCTAGTATTCCTCAAATGAATGTTTTTTTTTTGTTGTTTGTTTGTTTGTTTTTGCGGTACGCAGGCCTCTCACTGCTGTGGCCTCTCCCGTTGCAGAGCACAGGCTCTGGACGCGCAGGCTCAGCGGCCACGGCTCACGGGCCCAGCCGCTCTGCGTAATGTGGGATCTTCCCGGACCGGGGCACGAACCCGCGTCCCCTGCATCGGCAGGTGGACTCTCAACCACTGCGCCACCAGGGAAGCCCCACATGAATGTTTTTTTAAAGCCCACTAATATGAAACAACAGCAACAAACCCAAATACATAACCATGAAGGGTTTAGGTAGACAACGTAGTGAGGTGCGTAAGAGCACCGGTTCTGAGGCCACACGCCCCGCTTTGTTTCCTGTGGTCCTTGGCCCTTTCTACCCATCTTACCGTGGGCAAGTTAAGGAACCTGTCTGCCTTAGTCTCTCATCAGTAAAAGGGACTTACTAACGCTGCCTACTTCTTAAAATTGTTATAAGATAAAATAAGTTGCCATTTTAAAACAATGATAGCAGGGCTGGCACATCATAAGCACTGTAGGACTGTTGATGAATGTGATGGGATGATAATGGTGATGATCTTGATGATGGTGTCTTCCCTGAAGCTGTATCACAATTTTTTTTTTTTTTTTTTTTTGCGGTACGCAGGCCTCTCACTGCTGTGGCCTCTCCCGTTGCGGAGCACAGGCTCCGGACGCGCAGGCTCAGCAGCCATGGCTCACGGGCCCAGCCGCTCCGCGGCATGTGGGATCTTCCTGGACCGGGGCACAAACCCATGTCCCCTGCATCGGCAGGCGGACTCTCAACCACTGCACCACCAGGGAAGCCCTGTATCACAATTTTAATGCCCAGTGTCATGCTTCCTAAAGTCTGTTTGTCCCTGGACACACCCTACTTACCATAACACTCTTTGACTAGAGTAGGTGAGCACCTGTAGTGTCAGACTGGATTAGAATTCAAAGATCTAATTTCTGTTCTCTTTTCTAAAACCTAGGAATACGGCAACTCTAGAAAAAATATTTACAAATAAGAACATGATGATTTCATTCTATGAATATTTGAAGGGCTATCAAGGAAAAGGAAATTTGCTTTGTTCTTTGTGGTTCAAAG
>NW_006773710.1:302282-340635 GCF_000442215.2 Lipotes vexillifer | reverse complement strand
GGAAAGAGTTTTTGTCTCAGAATACAGAACATTTCTACAGTGTTCTTGTTTTCAAATATTCAGATTTTTTTCAGGTCAATCTTTTATCTGGTTTGTTTTTTAATGAATCCATTTACTCAACAAAAAATACAGGGTTATACTATGTGCCAATCACTGTGCTAATCTTTAGGGATAAAAAGTAAAACAAGACAAATTATTTTTCCTCTCGTACTGACATAGGAAAGATATGTCAGCAAAGTGCCATCCACATTAGACTCAGCAGATATGAATCAGGTAGTGGTAGTTAGTACTTGAGCTGATTTCTAGGATGCATCAGGTTAATGAACTAGAGACAGTTGAGGAGCTACAGTAATTAATACTACATGGCATTGGCACAGACATACATATAAGTACTTGTAAAGTACTTATAGGTACATATAAAAGTATGTTCCTACTCTAGTTTTTACCAAAATTTTTTCAGGTGGATTTAAAGTTAAAATTTAAAAGTAAACTAATTTGTGAAAGCTAGAAGAAAATACAGATTTAAGATTTTACTTATTATGAGGCAAGAAGTATATAAGCAATATAAGAAGTCACAAGGGAAAAAATATATAGATTTGACATAATATAAATTTTACTCATTAAAGTATTATAAAAAATTAAAAGGTGTGCAAAAACTGAGCAATATATTTACCACTTATATAACAAGATTTCCTAATTTTAATAAACAGAATAAATTCAACAAAAGATACATATTCTAGTAAAAAAATTGGCAAAATATAAAGACATATTTCTTAAAGAATACAGATGATTAATAGCTTGTAAACATATGTTCATCCACACTACTAAACCAAGAAAATTAATTAAAATGATAATACCATTGCTTTTTAACTATTAATTTATTAGAAGAATTGAATGGTAATACTCAGTATTGGGAAACAGACAATAAGCCCTCTTTCTCATTATCAGTGCATCTTTATTTTGGCACAAACTTTCTGGACACCATTTTCACAATACGTGCCTTAAAAATTTCTAGGAATTTATGCCAGGGAAACAACCTACACCGCCCAAAGATTTATCCTAAATGATGTTTGTAATAGTGATGCGTAACTTCCTATTACTGCTGTAACAAATTACAACAGACTTAGTGCATGAGAAAAACACATTTATTAATTTTTTACAGTTCTGGAGGTCAGAGGTCTGAAATGGGTCTTACTGGGCTTATTGAAATGGGGTCAGATCAAGGTGTTGGCAGGATGGCACTCCATCTGGAGGCTCTAGGGGAGAATCCGTAGTTTTACTTGTTGCAGCTTCCAGGAGCCACCTGCATTCCTTGGCTCGTGGGCCCCTTTCTTCTTCAAAGCCAGCAGTGGAGCATCTTCAGACTTCTCTCTGAATCTGACCCTGACTTTCGTACACCTCTCTTTCACTAATTATTAGGACCCTGTGATTATATAACACAGGATAATCTCTGAATATCAAAATCATTAATTCAATCACATTTGCCAAGTCCCATTCAACAAGATAGCATATTCATAGGTTCTGGAGGTTATAGGCAGACATCTTTGGGAGCGGCATTATTATTCCTGCCACTGAGCAAAAGTAGAGAAATGGTAAAACATGTCAAACCTTCAAATAATAGACTGTGCCATAATCTTTAAAACATATCCTGATAAAACTGTGTAATAGTATCATGTAGTTAATTATAATTCATATAAAAAAATTGGGAGAATAAACAGTGAATAGTCTGTTTTTCCGGTTTTATTTTCATTTTTCTCTACAATGAATATAGATTGCTTTTAAAGTCATTAAAATAGTGGTTTACAGAAACATTGTCAAATTTGAAAGTTTGCATTTAGAAAGGAGGTTAAGTGCTTTCATTTTTTTCCTTTAGAAGTAAGATAATATGGATTCTTACTCTGCAAAGCAAAAGTAGTACAGTGAAGGTAAGACTTATGATTCTCTGCTATTTGATCCTACAGTGTACACATAATCAGTGACCATTACCAGAGGGTTTTTATTACTGCATTTTCTTGACGTATCATTGACAGGAAACTCATCTTTACAGAGAATAAGAGTTTAATTTTCCCAATATCATATTTGAAATTCTTTGTTAAATTCATATATTGCATGTTTACAAGAAAGAGTACTTTTTGTGATAAAATAGAGGGATTCAAGCCAATAAGATAATGACAAGTATATTATAATTTAAATATTTTGATGATTTAATTTTGAAATCCATTTTGGAATGTAACATTAGAAAATGTCCATCCTCAGATTGTTGGAAGAAAAACTTTATGTAAGAGTTTTTGAATGTCAAGAAATTCACATTCAGCTTCAAGAAAGTATAGCTTGTGGCAGGCTGAAATAATGACCCCCAAAGATATCCAGAACTTAGTCCCTGGAATCTGAGATTTACTTTACATGCAAGAGATTTTGAAGTTGTGATTAAGGATCTTGAAGTGCGGTGATCCTCCTGGATTATCCAGCTGAGTCCTAAATCTAAGCACAAGTAATCCTTATAAGAAGGCAGTAGAGAAGTATTTGTCCAGAGAAGAAGGCATTGTAACTGCAGAAACAAGGTGCTATTTACTGGCTTCACTAGGCAAGGGATGCAGCTGCAGCTCTAGAAGCTGAAAAGTATAAGGACGCTCTGCCCTAGAGTGTCTGGAAGAAGTGAGGCTCTGTGCCTACCCCTCGATTTCAGCCCAGTGAAAGTGATTTCAAACTTCTGACCTCCAGAACTGTAAGGAAATAAATGTGTGTCAATCCACCAAGTTTGTGGTAATCTCTTAGAGAGACCGTAGGAAATGAATCAACAGCTACACCTCTTGACGCCGGTACTTACTACCAGTAAGTACACAGTACACAGTGTTTGAGCTCAATTTCGGAAAGATAAAAGCAAAGGGTTTGTGATTGCTGTGTAATTGTCATCAATAATTTGCAGTATAAATAACCAGATGATGTACACATGAACTTTAATTGAATTAAACATGAATTTGGAAGGAGTAATGTCAGCAAGGTGGTGATAGGAAGTCCCAATGCTTGTTCCCACAGAGAAACACCAATTTATCAGTGATATACAGACCGAAATACTTTCATTCCTTTTATTAAGAAGTTGCAGTACCCCAGACAAACACAAAGCCGAGAACAGTCATGTTGAACTGGGTAAGACGGCCAGTTTCACTTTACCTGCATTAGTCCCTAACCCCAAACCAGGGCCAGGTGAGAATGCCCTGGATCATGACTTCTCCTTTGGGGGGAAGAGAATATTGGAGCATTCATCCAACGTTCTGGCTTTCCTGAGGGCTGCCCAAGGAACTGGCTTCTGTTTTGCCTCACTCAGAGCACTGACAGAGCAGGTGTCTAACTCAGGGCACTGATGGGGGCCTGGCATACTTTGCATGCTGGTTGGCCACTGAGAACAAGAGAGATCAGGGCAGCTTGCTACTGTAGAACCAGAACTTGTAGTGTCGCAGGCACGAAAGAAGCAAGATTATGAGATCCTGAAAAAGATACCAGTAAGCCTCTCTAGTTGAGAAAATTGCACTCACAGGCCTTTAGAAGTCACATTCCCCCCAAAAGTTTTTAGAGGCCCGCATGATGTCTAGGCAGGTTGATTAGGGAGGGTCTTCTGTACAAAGCCAGTTCCTTAAAGACTGGCAGAGGTAGCTGCTTTTTCAAATGCATGGACCCCGACACTAAGTTATAAGACACATGAAGAAACAGGGAAACACGACCAGAACAAAGGAACAAAATTAATCTCCAGAACCCAATTGTAAGGAAATAAAGCTGTATGAATTACCCGACAGATAATTTTAAAAATTGTCATAACGATGTTCCATGAACTCAAGAAAACAATGCATGAACAAAATGAGAATATCAACAAAAAGATAGAAAATATTTTTTAAAATTGGGAGATTGAATAAATGAACTGAAAATTCACTAAAGGGGTTCAAAATCAGGTTGATAAAGCAGAAGAAAAAATCAGCAAGTTCAAAGACAGGTCATTTGAAATTATCCAGTCAAAGGAACCACAAGAAAAAAGAATGGAAACGAGTGAAGCAAGCCAAACGGACTTTGGAACACTGTCAGGTGGACCAATGTATACATTATGGGAGTCTCACAGAAGAAGAGAAAGGGCAAAAAACTTATTTAAAGTAATAACAGCAGAAAACTTCCCAAATCTGGGTAAGGAAATGAACGTCTAGATTTAAGAACCTCTGTAGACTTTAACTCATATAAATTGAAACAAATCCACACCAAGGCATATGATGATCAAATTGTCAAATGTGAAAGAATTTTGAAAGCAGCAAGAGAACTTGTCCCCTACAAGAGAAACTCCATAAAACTCTCAACGGATTTGTTGGCAGAAACCTTGCGGGACAAAGGGAGTAGGATGATATATTCAAATTGCTGAAAGAAAGAAATTGCCAACCAAGAATAAATACTGTATCTGCCAAAACGATCCTTCAGATATGAAGGTGAAATGAAGAATTTCCCAGATAAAAATAAGCGGAGGGAATTTATCACCACTAGACTTGCCTTACAAGAAATGCCAAAGGGAGTCCTTCAAGTTGAAATGAAAGGATATTAAATAGCAATACAAAAGTCTGTGAAAGTATAACGCTCACTGATAAAGGTAAATATATATACAAATACAGAATACTGTTAATACTGTAATAGTGGCGCATAAATCACTTTGAGTTCTCGCATAGAAGTTAAAAGACAAAAGTATAAGAAAAATCTATAAAATATGTTAATGGGTTCATAATATAACATGATGTGATTCGTGACATCAATAACAAAGTGTGTGTGGGAGAGAAGCAAAAGTTTCAAGTACGCATATATGATTGAATTTATCAGTTTAAAATAGATGGTTAACTATGTTTCATGTAAGCCCCCTGGTAAAAACCACAAGGAAAATACCTGTAGAAGGTATATAAACGAAAATAAGAGAGAAGTAAAAGCATGTCACTACAAAAAAAATCAGTGTGTCTTTCAGGGATGTTTTACAGTTTCATTCATGTACCTTTTGAGCATTTCTTATTAAGGGAACGGGGGATGGTGCAGGGGAAGAGGAAGAAACTTACAAGCATGAAAAACCCTTGTCAACAGATACTAGAAGTGGCAGAACAAAGTGTGCACACATTAGACATATAAAGCAAAAATGTTTTAAAATCCAACCTCCATTATGAACATAAAAACTCCATAGCTTTCCTTCCAAAGGAACCCTGAGCACGTGGGCGTCAGTTGCTACAGATCAGCCATGAAGAGTTATTGAACTAAACCCACTTCATCTTTTCTTCCCAGGATTGACATCTTCAAGTATGTGATCTATGGCATTGCAGCTGCATTCTTTGTGTACGGCATTCTGCTGATGGTGGAAGGTTTCTTCACGACTGGGGCCATCAAGGATCTCTATGGGGATTTCAAAATCACCACGTGTGGCAGATGCGTGAGTGCATGGGTACGTTACCTGTCTTTGCTCAGGAGTTAATGTGGGTTTATCTCAGGAGCACACAGGTGTTCGTGTTCATCTGCCAAGAACTGGAGGGTTTTTTTTTTTTAACACAGTAACATTCCCTGCTCTGGTGGCTATTTTAAATCTTAATAGTATTTTCAAAATAACGATTCCATGTGAAAATTCAGGTTCAGATTCTCAAATCATGTGCAACACAACTCATCTTGCTTCTAGAGGCAGCAAACTCTTGATTGATTTATGATCTATGTTTCCCAAATGGCTCTGGGCTTCCCATACAATATTTAAGATAACAGAAAAATCCACCTGCAACTTATAACAGTGCATGTCTCTCTTCCTTAAATACATGTTACATGTATTTTACTGTAAATTTGGATGGGAACTATATTATGCAATTTCTGTTTAATATTGACATAAGGTAAGAATTACTCTATTATACTAATTTAGATTTTAAATCGTTATTGATATGATATTTAACGGTAACTCAAACTTATGGTCTAGAGCTAATGCAACGCAGAAAATGCATGTATATCTATTAAAGCACAAGACTGATGAAAATTAAGAGTAATATGTTAAAAATACACTCACATTTTTATGCAGAATAATTTTCATAAAATGAACTTTGGAGCTTCCATCCTTGACCAATGTATTTTTATTATTTCCCAATGTTATATGAGAATATCTACTTAATTACAGCATATATTTCCTATTAAGTAAGATGTCTCTAATAAGGAATGGTGCAACTTATTTCAGTCTTACAGAAAAGTTCAAAAATACCTGTTAACCACCAACCATCTTTTCCACCAGCTTGTAACAAGTTCTCTCAGTGTCAATAATGATAATAATCTTATAAAATAGTTAGCCTGTGTTGTGGGTATTTGTAGTTGTTGCTGCAATAATTTCTTGTAAGAGTCTTCTGCGGAACAATGTTTGTCGTATTATCTAATTGTTTAGGATCAGTAATATCAAATTACAGACCCAGAGGAAGTTTAGTTAAAGATCTTGAATTAATTTAATAAGTAAAATATGAATATTCAGTGGGCTAATTTTCAGTGATACTTAAGGGATTTCTCTATTAAGAAGGCACGTTTGATTTTAGATTCACTTATACTCTGCCAATAGACTATGGTGAATTCAGTTAATGATGGGCTTTTTCTTATAATTAGGACAGTATCATTATAACACCACTTGTATGTCTTAGCAAGTCACTTAACTTCTCCGGATCCCAGTTTACTCTCTTACATCATAAAGACATTAGATCATCTCTAAAGCTCATTCTAGCTCGAAGAGTCCATAATTCTAAAACACTAGTGAAATCATGGAGAAAAGGGGTCTCTGTTACCATTGGGGAGTGACCTTTCGCCAGGAAGAGTGCAGTAGATTAGGTCGTTTCATTGAGATTGTGAAATTTCTGCATAAGATTGTATGCAGAAGCAAAAAGTCATGGAAGAAAACACCTAGCTATGTGCCGTTACTAATTATCCGCTTGCCATTGACACTTCAAAGCTATCTCAAATAAGAATTTTTAAAGCAAAAATGAGGCACATTTTTTTCTATAATAGTTACAATTGTGTCACCAGTCCCACCCAACAGCCCAGAAGGGTGGCAGCAGCTGCGTGGGTCCCTCCAGAGGCGAGGCAGCAGGGAGTCAGCCCCCCAAAACACCCCACCCACGCCTTTAGCACCCCTCCGCAACCAGGAATGAGCAGAATTGAGGGAGAAGCAGAGCTGCACTCTTGTGTGTCTTACAAAAGCAGCAATGCAGCGCACAGGCGAGGCCTTTGAGTCAGGTGCGGGCTGTCCCAACATGGCCTCCATGAAGGGGACCAGCCCCTGCAAAAAGGGGACTGGCTGCACTGCCTGGAAGTGCCCTGCACAGTGCACAGCCCTGCAACCGTCTCATGCAGGATTTAGGGCTCCATGGAACCAGAGGAAAAAAAATAATTTTTATCGGAGATTGCCAACAAACACAGGAAAGGATGCTCAACATCATTAATCACTAGAGAAATGCAAATCAAAACTGCAATGAGGTATCACCTCACACCAGTCAGAATGGCCATCACCAGAAAATCTACAAACAATAAATGCTGGAGAGGGTGCAGAGAAAAGGGAACCCTCTTGCACTGTTGGTAAGAATGTAAATGGATACAGCCATTATGGAGAACACCATGGAGGTTCCTTAAAAAACTAAAAATAGAACTACCATATGACCCAGCAATCCCACTACTGGGCATATACCCTGAGACAACCATAATTCAAAAAGATTCATGTACCACAATGTTCATTGCAGCTCTATTTACAATAGCCAGACATGGAAGCAACCTAAGTGTCCATCAACAGATGAATGGATAAAGAAGATGTGGCATATATATATATACAATGGAATATTACTCATCCATAAAAGGAAATGAAATTGGGTTATTTGAGGTGGGGTGGATGGACCTTAGAGACTGTCAAATGGAGTGAAGTAAGTCAGAAAGAGAAAGACAAATACCGTATGCTAACACATATATATGGAATCTAAAAAAAACAAAAAATGGTTCTGAAGAACCTAGGGGCAGGACAGGACGCAGACGTAGAGAATGGACTTGAGGACACGGGGAGGGGGAAGGGTAAGCTGGGACGAAGTGAGAGAGTGGCATGGACATATATACACTACCAAATGTAAAACAGATAGCTAGTGGGAAGCAGCCGCATAGTACAGGGAGATCAGCTTGGTGCTTTGTGACCACGTAGAGGGGTGGGATAGGGAGGGTAGGAGGGAGATGCAAGAGGGAGGACATATGAGGATATATGTTTATGTATAGCGGATTCACTTTGTTATAAAGCAGAAAGTAACACACCATTGTAAAGCAATTATACTCCAATAAAAATGTTTAAAAAAAATGTTTTATCAGTCATTCTCTCCTGCTACTTAGTCTTCCTTGCTTCCCTATTTCCATTCTGCTGCCTTTTTTCTTTTTCCAATTTGTAGGTAAATTGTATCTTACAGTCTACTTTTTGTTCTATGAGTTCCTTAGCTTTAAAAATATCCTTTTTTAAAAAGCTCAGAGATAAACCCACGCACGTATGGTCACCTTATCTTTGATAAAGGAAGCAAGAATATACGATGGAGAAAAGACAGACCTTCAATAAGTGGTGCTGGGAAAACTGCACAGCTACATGTAAAAGAATGAAGTTAGAACACTCCCTCACACTGTACACAAAAATAAACTCAAAATGGATTAAAGACCTACATGTAAGGCCAGACACTATAAAACTCTTAGAGGAAAACATAGGCAGAACATTCTACGACACAAATCACAGCAAGATCCTTTTTTACCCACCTAGTAGAGAAATGGAAATAAAAACTAAAATAAACAAATGGGACCTAATGAAACTTAAAAGCTTTTGCACAGCAAAGGAAACCATAAACAAGATGAAAAGACAACCCTCAGAATGGGAGAAAATATTTGCAAGTGAAGCAACTGACAAAGGATTAATCTCCAAAATATACAAGCAGCTCATGCAGCTCAATATCAAAAAAAACAAGCAACCCAATCCAAAAATGGGCAGAAGCCCTAAATAGACATTTCTCCAAAGAACATACACACATTGGCAACAAACACATGAAAAGATGCTCAACATCACTAATCATTAGAGAAATGCAAATCAAAACTACAGTGAGGGGCTTCCCTGGTGGTGCAGTGGTTGAGAGTCCGCCTGCCGTTGCAGGGGACGCGGGTTCGTGCCCCGGTCCAGGAGGATCCCACGTGCCGCGGAGCAGCTGCGCCCGTGAGCCATGGCCGCTGAGCCTGCGTGTCCGGAGCCTGTGCTCCACAACGGGAGAGGCTGCAACAGTGAGAGGCCCGCGTACCGCAAAAAAAAAAAAAACAAAAAAACACAATGAGGTATCACCTCACACCGGTCAGAATGGCCATCATCAAAAAATCTAGAAACAATAAATGCTGGAGATGGTGTGGAGAAAAGGGAACCCTCTTGCACTGTTGGTGGGAACGTAAATTGATATAGCCACTAGGGAGAACAGTATGGAGGTTCCTTAGAAAACTGAAAATAGAACTACCATACGCCCAGCAATCCCACTACTGGGCATATACACTGAGAAAGCCAGAATTCAAAAAGAGTCATGTGCCACAATGTTCATTGCAGCTCTATTTACAATAGCCAGGACACGGAAGCAACCTAGGTGTCCTTCGACAGAGGAATGGATAAAGAAGATGTGGCACATATATACAATGGAATATTACTCAGCCATAAAAAGAAATGAAATTGGGTTATTTGTAGTGAGGTGGATGGACCTAGAGACTGTCATGCAGAGTGAAATAAGTCAGAAAGAGAAAAACAAATACCATATGCTAACACATATATATGGAATCTAAAAAAAGAAAAGGTTCTGAAGAACCTAGGGGCAGGACAGGAATAAAGACGCAGACATAGAGGATGGACTTGAGGTTACGGGGAGGGGGAAGGGTAAGCTGGGACGAAGTGAGAGAGTGGCATGGACATATATCCACTACCAAATGTAAAATAGATAGCTAGTGGGAAGCAGCTGCATCGCAAGGGGAGATCAGTTCAGTGCTTTGTGACCACCTAGAGGGGTGGGATTTGGAGGGTGGGAGGGAGACGCAAGAGCGAGGGGATATGGAGATACATGTATACATATAGCTGATTCACTTTGTTATGCAGCAGAAACTAACACACCACTGTAAAGTAATTATACTCCAATAAAGATGTTAAAAAATGTCTTTTTGAAGCTGAATATATTAATGAATTTGTATTTGGAATTCTGAGTAATATTAACAGGTGGAATAAATGTTTTTTGGAACAACCATATTATTGTACGATAAGGTTCCAGAATTAGTACTGAAAGAAACTTATTTTTATATCCCTGTTTTTCTGTGCTGTATAAAATGTAAAATGGTTACTAGTAACTGACTCTACTCACAAAATGCAATTGCGCACAGTGCACAAATGCAGTTAATTTTAAAGCAGCTTTAGATCACTGAATACAAGATGCTAATCAATATTCTCTTTTCCTAATGAATACTCTTGAAAGCATAATTTGATCTGCATTATGCATTTCTCCTCATGCAAGTATCAAGACCACTTAAAGTTCATTTCAAATTTTTAATGCTGTCATTCGAAATCCTTAATGTGAGGCACATAAAACACAACAGCACAGTATTAACCTTTGGGGGGTAAGAACCATTAACTAGTTTATTAAGATCATGTGAAAAGTTACTAAAATATTTTAAGTAACAGATTTTATTTAAATTAAATGGCAAATGGCCCTAAGTTGCGTACAAGTCAAACATGTTACTAAATACATTAAACATGAACTTCAGTTTAAGGAATAGAGAAATATTTATTTTCTTTGAATTTCTTCCCCATTAACTTTTTAAACCAAAAAATATGTATATTTATTCGGTTGTAACTTGAGAGGCATTCAGTGGCTCACATTTTGAAATCATGGGATAGTTGTTACACCCATCACTCTTTTCTTATTTCTAAAAGTTTCCCGTTAGTATTATGATAGCAATATGGATCTCAGAATTTATCTATGCTTGTTCTGACACTTTAGATTTTTAAGCCCAACACTTTGGAAGTAAGAGAGTTCTTAAATGTGCTACTCTCTGTGGAAGTTAATACATTTATTTTCCATAAATCCACCTGCTCTAAGTGTTACATAAAGCAGTAAAAATTTTGAAAGTATATGTATTCATTTGCTAGAGCTGCCATAACAAAGTACAACAAACTGAATGGCTAAACAACAGAATTTATTGTCTCACATTTCTGGAGGCTTGAAGTCCAAGGTCAAGACGTCAGCAAGGTTGGTTCCTTCTGAGGGCTCTGCGGAAGATCTGCTCCTCTAGCCTCTGGTGGGTTGCTGGTAATCTTCGGAGATCCAAGCTGATAGAAGCATCACCTCGGTCATTGCCCTCATCTGCACCTGGTGTTCTACCTGTCTGCATATCTGTGCTCAAATTTCCCTTTCTAAAGGACACCAGTTACATTGGATTAGGGCTCTCCTTTTAAATTTGCTTACCTCTGTAAAAGCCCTATCTCCCGATAAGGTTGCATTCTGAAGTATGGGGGTGAGGAATTCATCATATGAATTTTGGAGGAACACAGTTCAACTCATAACAGTGTGCCTTATAACAGCAACAGTATGCCACACACAATGTTTAAAGCAACAAAAATAAGCAGTTACTTTTGTTACCCCCATTTTACAGATGAAGAAACGTATTCTATTTATAGTCCTTCAGTATCCAAGGGGATGGGTCCTGGGACCCCCATGGATACCAAAATCCACAGATGCTCAAGTCCCTTTTATGAAAAGGTGTAGTCTTTGTATATAACCTACACACATCTTCCCGTATACTTTAAATCATCTCTAGATTACTTATATAATACCTAATACAAAGTAAACTCTGTAATGGATTGTAAATACAATGTAAATGCTGTGAAATAGTTGCTGGTGTGTGGGAAATTCGAGTTTTGCTTTTCGGAACTTTCAGGTTTGTTTTTTTTTTTTTTTTTTATTTACCTGTAGGCACTATACATTCTTCAGCTTAAAAAAAAGACTGATGCCTCTCTAGGAACATTCTAGGATCCTTCCTAAAGTCTGTTCTTTGGGGTTTTTTTGTTTTCTGTTGTTTGTTTGTTTTTTTTGTGCTAGGCAGGCCTGTCACTGCCGTGGCCTCTCCCGTTGCGGAGCACAGGCTCCGGACGCGCAGGCTCAGCGGCCATGGCTCACGGGCCCAGCCGCTCCGCGGCATGTGGGATCTTCCCGGACCGGGGCACGAACCCGCGTCCCCTGCATGGGCAGGCGGACTCTCAAGCACTGCGCCACCAGGGAAGCCTTGGGATATTTTTAAAGAATATTTTACATTCGTCATGGTTAAATCCAAGGACGTCAAAAAGGAAGGCCAACTGTATTTATTTTAATCCTTCCTGTTAGCCTCAGATGTTTATAGATTTTGACTACAGCATATTAGACTAGTGTCCCTAAGACATACTCTATAGAACTACCTTTACATCTATTCACTATGTAATGACTTCTGGCTCATTTTCATAGCTTAAAGTTAAGTTTTAATAATAAATCCAGTATTAATAATAGGAAGTGGTTGTTAGGTGCTTACATATGCCAGTTGCTATGCGTGGGGCTTTATGAAACACTAGGGCTTTTGATCTTCCAAACTATGTGAATTAGATACCAATATTAGTTACCTTCATTTCACAGATGAGGAATCTGCCAGCAAGAGATGAGTACAGAGTGGGCAGTGGAGCCAGATTTGTATTTGAGCATCTGGCACAGAGCCCACGTCACTAAACTCATGGTCAGGATTTGCCTTGTCATTTTATGTTTTATTTGGGCTAACGTCATAGGAGAATTATCTGGTTGTGAGAGTTGTTAGTAATTCACCAGTCACTTTTGTTTTACCCTTTGGTGAGATCATTCGTTGATGGTTGGAAAGTTCCTTCGTTGCAGAGATGTCCTCATTTTAACCTTCATCCACAATCATGAATTATCTCTTTTTACAAGACAGGGATGCTCTGTGGGATATGAAATAATTCAGTCATCAAAGGTACTTTTCTATTTTGATGACTGCCGATAAAGAGTTCTAAGGTAACTTCCGAAGTAAAGTGTCATCAAGGAACTGTGCATTCTAAGTCTGTCTCTAATATCCAGTATCTTCAAAAGTAAATTAAAAAGATAATAACAGTTTTGATCCAAGGCTGCCAAGTTCCTAGAATAAGGCTTATTTTCCCTCTAGGGTATCCCAGCTCTAACTTGAAGAAGGCAACATGATTTGTTTCAGGTTATAACAATGCACTTTAGCACTTTCTCAGTAGGAGAAAAAGGGGGAGGTGAGGCGGAACATAAACTGCTTCAGGCATAGTGGTAATATTTAGAAACAATGTTTCAAAAAGCAGTGCATGTGGAAGACAGCACGAGCAGCTTGTTTGCCACAGGGCTCTGAGGTGGATCTCCTGCATGCACTTACAATTTCAGAACTGGCCTGTAAATACAGCACAGTACACCAATCTCAGTGTGACCATCCAGACATTAACTCTGCAGGTACATAAATTATAGCAAAGAAAGCAAACATGGGTCTCATTCTTTTCAGATTTAGGGCATAAAACTTGACAAAAAATTTCAGTTAGCCTTAGAAGATGACATTGACAAAATGGGAAAATCTCTTGTAAAAAAGTAAATCTTCTGGTTTTAGGATTTTTCATTCAAGAGACTTAAAACTGCTGGAAATGAAAAACTGAGGAAAAAGTTTGAATCATCCTGATTCCTCTGCAGTCATCATAAGTCATGACTGGAATTCTATTCAAATAAAAATAACTTCTCAAAATATTGAGCCAAGGTTTTGTTTTCTGTTCATTTTTGTTCTTTTGATTACTCAAGTCATGAAATATAGTCTTCTGCTAAGCCTTTCTTTTTTAAATTTGTATATTCAAGTGGCATTTTTAGGCTTCTCTATGTATCAGATCATCCATCAGATCATCCTAGGATATAATTTCATAGCATTTATGGCTCCTTATATTTTTAAAATCCTAAAGTATTTTTTCAAAAATAAACTTCTAGTTTTACAATAGTTTTAGATTTACAGAAAGATGAAGATGGTACGGAGAGTTTCCATGTATATAAAACTCAATTTTCCCTATTAACACCTTACATTAGCATAGTACATTTGTCACATTTAATGAACCAATATAGAAACACTATTATTAAAGAAAGTCCATACTTTATTCAGATTTCCTTAGTTTTTACCAAATCAAATGTTCTTTTTCTCATCTAGTATCCCACTCAGGGGATACAGATACCATACTACAATTTAGTTATTTCTCCTTAGGCTACTCCGATCTGTGACTTTTTCTAAGACTTTCCTTGTTTTTTGATCTTGAAAGTTTTGAGGAGGCGTAGTTAGGCATTTTGTAGAATGTACCTCAGTTGAGAATTGTCTGATATTATTCTCATGATTAGACCAGGGCTTTGGACTTTGGGGAGGAAGACTCAGAGATAAAGTATCTTTCTCATCACATTATTTCATATACATCTAAAGTACTGTTAATTGAAAAAGAAAACTAAAGACATTAATTAACACATTCTCTGATCCGTGTTTTCCTAAACAAAATAGATCTATTAAAAATAACCATGCTGGGCTTCCCTGGTGGCGCAGTGGTTTGAGTCCGCCTGCCGATGCGGGGGACACGGGTTCGTGCCCCGGTCCGGGAAGATCCCACATGCCGCGGAGCGGCTGAGCCGGTGAGCCATGGCCGCTGAGCCTGCGCGTCCGGAGCCTGTGCTCCGCAGTGGGAGAGGCCACAACAGTGAGAGGCCTGCGTACCGAGAAAACAAAAAAAAACATCATGCTAAAATACAATTTATCATAAATAAACTGTACATAGCAGGGTAATACTCTATGGACCTCTATTTTCATTTCTACAGAATCCTCAAATCCCTCAGTTTCTGATTTAATTAATATAAAATTAAATCTTAGACTTTGATACCCACTGAAAATTTTTAAGGGAATATCTCCATAACTAATGAATTTTCCATTTCTGCTTCTAAAGATATTCTAGTTTAAATGAAGTCATTTGCAGGTATAGACTGTTCAAGCAAATTTTATAATAAAGCTAGAAATTCATCTTAAGGATAGATAGAAAATGTCCTCAAATTCATAGATTTTATGAATCCCAATGTAGCATCTTGAATACATTCACTCGCAGTAGGTGCTTCTACTGGGAGTAACCTTGATTTTATATGTTCGGGTGACACTGCAAATAGAAATCTAATTTTTTTAATTGGTTCAAATATTTAAATTGGTTCACATATTTCCATACGTGTAAGAGTTATAAATAGGCCACTAGATTGGGGATGAAATAATAACTCTGGATTACAAATGGCCTTTTAAAACATTGATTAATAGATTCTTCTCTTTTTCAGTCAGGAGCTTCGTGCCCACTGTACTGGGAATAATCTCCACACAAAAGATCTTTATTTTTATATTTTCTTTAAAAAAAAAAAGCAAGAGTTATATATTTTTGTGACTTAGCCTTTAAATCAGTAACATTTTACAAAACATATGAAACTTCACCATATTTTTGAGACTCAATTTCTTTGTCTCTTTTTCTCATTTTGAGATTAACTACCATAGTTTATGTTTTTAAATTACCTTATGGGGAAATGGTATATTAAGGATATAAAACTCAAAAGTTCACTGAGGAATGACTAAGCCTAGTATTATTATATTGGGATTCTTGGTCAAAAATACATTTCTCAGATATTTACAATGTAATTGATAATAAAATAGTATTCACTAAGAGGAAGTTTCCTCTGTAGTAATATTTGCTGGAAAATGTACCAATGATGCTTTTACCTTTAATATAATTTGATTTTGTTTGAATTCTGTTTTCACTTGAAAAAGTAAGCCCTATGTAAGCACATACATGCTGAGCACATTGATGGACATGGGTGACTTACAGTGTTTGCACAGAGAGCGGTTAAAGTCTGTGTTAGATGTTGACTAGTGTAATACCCAAGGCCTCATACAGTACGTGTTGTTGACACATGAGATATTTTAATTATTAATGAGTAAGTGACTTTCATGAGTCACTCATGAAAGGGGGGGTTCGGAAGATAGAAAGAAGTTCTCTGAGTAACCTTCAGGGTGCTAATTAGAATGAACTTTTTAGAATACTGCAGTAATCCAAGTGTTAGATAAGGCAGGTGGAAACTCGTGATGGATCCTGTGTTATATTCTGAAGTATTTTAATTTGATTTGTTGCGTGAATGAGACCAATACAAGGTAAAAGGAAGAAAGCATTACAGTTAATATATTTTAAAATAGATTTTATTTTTTAGAGCAATTTTAGGTTCACAGCAAAATTGAGCAGAAAGTACAGAAATTTCCTATATCCCCCCCACCCCAACATAGGTACAGCCTCCCTCACTATCAAAATTCTGCACCAGATGGTACATTTGCTACAATGAATGAACCTACTCTGACGCATGATAATCACCCAAAGTCCATAGTTTACCTTAGAGTTCACTCTTTTTTTTTTGCGGTACGCGGGCCTCTCACTGTCGTGGCCTCTCCTGCTGCGGAGCACAGGCTCCGGACGCGCAGGCTCAGCGGCCATGGCTCACAGGCCCAGCCGCTCCGCGGCATGTGGGATCTTCCTGGACCGGGGCACGAACCCGTGTCCCCTGCATCGGCAGGCGGACTCTCAACCGCTGTGCCACCAGGGAAGCCCTAGGGTTCACTCTTGATGTTGTAACTTCTGTGGGTTTAGGCAAATGTATGACACAGAATAGTTTTACCGCCCTAAAAATCCTGTGTTCCACCTATTCATCCTTCCCTCTCCTGCAACCCCTGGCAACCGGTGATCCTTTTAGTGGCTCCATGGTTTTGCCTTTTTCAGAATGTCATATAGTGGGACTCATACATTATGTAGTCTTTTCAGACTGGTTTCTTTCACTTAGTCATATGCACTTAAGTTTCCTCCATGTCTTTCCATGGCTTAATAGCTCATTTCTTTTAGTGCTGAATAATATTCTATTGTCTGGATGTAGCACAGTTTATTTCTCCATTCCCCTGCTGAAGGACATCTTAGTTGCTTCCAGGTCTTGGCAATTATGGATAAAGTGGCTATAACTAAGCAAATAATTTTTTAAGGAAAGCTTCTGATCACTACTTGCGCTAAGATAGTTTTGGGCCATGATGTTGACGATGATGCTTGCATATTTTCAAGTAATTTACATAATAACGTAAGAATTTTTTTCTGCAGCTAACTTTACACTGTATACTTTCCAGAGCCTACTAAGTTCAGTATTGTTAATGCTGTTCCATTTTGCATTCTTAGTGATAGTATATTCAGGTGTCCATTTGCTTTTTTTTGACTTGGTATTTTCTCATGTTAGAACTGTGCTTCTCAACTGGGGGCTATTTCCCTACCCCACCCCCAGGGTACACTGAGAAACTTTGGTTACACCACTGGCATCTATTGGGTAGAGGCCAGGGATGCTGTTAAACATACCGCAACGCATAGGGCATTCCCCATAAGAAAGGATTTTCTGTCTGAAAATTTCCATAGTTTTGAATTTGGGAAGTCTTGATTTTGAAATTTGGTTCACGTCCAGTCCCTCACTCATCCGTGCATTTGGCTGTTTTGTTGACATTGGCAAGTCATCCCAATTGTACTTTTTTTTTTTTCTCCTTCAGGTGTGATACCCTGAAGAGCCTAAAGATAAATAGCAGAGATGTTTTCACATCAAATGTACTCACGAGAGCTTTACTGATTCCAATGGAGCAGTAGTTCCTCACACTGGACACCCACTAGAATCTCCTGTAGAAATACTGTAAATACAGATATAGTTGGCAAGGGCAAGGCCTGAGCATCTCTTTCTCAGATTTGCCAGATGATCCTAACGTGTGGCCACAGTTGGAAAGCGCTATCAGAGGCTGTGCACCCTCAGTGCATGTCCATCCAGTGAGGCTGCTTGATGACAGTATCTCTAAGCCTGGAGCTATTTCTGCCTTTGATGAAATCTAAAGCTGTTTCCTTGTTTTTTTTACACCATTTCCTTTTGCTGTTCAAGTGGGGACATGATTGAATCGATACTCTTTAAATCCATTCACAATGAGGAAATGTCATTGAAAACGTATTATTGTGAGATGAGGGGGCTCTGAGTTAAGATTTAGCTAAGTATTTTTATATCCTGTGTCTCGAAACATTAATGAGAAAGGGACCTTATAGACAGTAACCTGAGTGGAACCCAACAGTATATGTTTGGTATATGTTTGCATAGGTCCATTTTGTTCACTAAAGTTTGGGTCTGCCTCATGCCTGAATTTGTTCATTATATCATAACATTCCATTTGGTATGTGGCTTATTTTTTCAGTGTTTACATAGTTCATAGACTCAGAGACTTGGGAGTCAGGGTCAGCTGGCTCCTTTTCATCAGGGCGGCTAAATTCTAAGATGTTATTTTTACCCGGATTGGTGCACATCTGCTAAAGTTGCCCAGAAAGTCTGTAGCTCAACCAAGTCTGATCTTCTTAGACATAAAGCCTAAGTTCATAGGAGTTCAGATGAAAAACGAATTACGTTTTACAAGTCATTCTCCGGTTAAATACACTGTAATCTCAATAGCTACATACGCAAGGATTAATCATCTATTTTAGCCTTCTTTCAAAGGTTATGAAAACCTTGTCTCCCGCAGTTCTATATTTCAACCTCCCGTCTAAATTTCTAACAATGATTAGAATATCCAGGTTGAGATCAAAGCAATAATTACATGTTTCTTTTAAAATTTTAAGCCACTAAGAAGTAATTCACAGCAATTTTGTTGAATTTAATACTAACCATCAACAAATGTATTTTGAGTAAAAACAAAAACAAAACAAGAAATAGGATAACAAGAAGATGCTATTGTGAAAGTCATTTGCATGTTCTGATGAAATGGTACTCAAATAATGATGTGATAATGAGATTGCTGGATACTAATTATGAATCTGGCACTCAGTCCCTATCATTTAATGGTGGTTTTTTTTACCATCAAAGATCAACAAGTTAACTAATCTAAACCAAACCAAGGAAATTTTACTGAGATTTTTTTTTCTGAGATTTTTTTTTTCTTTGTGAATTAGGAGGAAATGGTCAGCATTTTAATATGTGAGTGATATATTAAACAATGGCTGAAATAAGAAAAGCCACTGAGTCTACTTTATATGTCAAACTTCCACAAGACCCATCCCTCCCTCCTTTCTTATAAACAGGGCCACAGCTGTTGAATTTAGAAAGTAAAATTCCTTGCTGTTCAAGGCGATAAACACCAAATGCAACGTAAATAGGTTAGTCTGTCCATACCTCACCTTTAGAAATGAAAAATAATTTTTTGCTGAATCAAACAACTTCCTCTCTTGGGATTTCTTCCTAAGTAAGATTTACCGTGGACCATGTTTACTGTTAAGTGATTTCATATCTGAGCCCTGTGAGAGAGGTCTGCTAATTTCCAGTTTGTGAATGAGGAGGTGACTCTGAGCCTTAAGTGAGATGTCAGTGATCCAGTCCTCTGATGTCAAGTCCAGGGTTATTTTATTTCTTCCAGTTTTTATTTGTTTGTTTTCACTAAACTCCCCAAATAGATATTGCAGAGTTAAATTTCAGAAAGTGTTTCATCTGAATAGATGTTAATAAAGGAAAAAATAAGATTTTCAAAATCAGAAGAATTTTTCAAATGCTCAGAGATTGTTCTAATAAGAGTAGCTTATTGAAGATACAGAAAACAGACTGATGGTGGCCAGAGGTGGTGGTCAAAATGGGTGAAGGGGGTCAAAAGGTACAAACTTCCAGTGACGAAATAAGTAAGTCCTGGGGATGTCATGTACAGCATGGTGGTTATAGTTAATAATGCAGTATTATATATTTGAAAGTTGCTAAAAGGAGATCTTAAAAATTCTCATCACACACACACAAAAATTCATAACTATGTCTGGTGATAGATGTTAACTAGACTTATTGAGGTGATCATTTCACAATATATACAAATGTCAAATCATTATGTCATACACCTGAAACTAATATAATATTATGTATCAATTATACCTCATTTTTTTAAAAAGTAGCTTATTTATTTATTTAATGCTCAGACAGCAGAATGCATATCTGTCACATTTCTAGTGCAAAGCTAGAAATAATTTATGATAATCATGAGATATTTTATTACATACAAGAGAATTTTTACCTAGAATCACACTTGATCAATTTAAATAACTCATCAGTCTTAGTAATTATCAGACTCTAAGCGAAACATAAAATAGGAAGATAGACTTATATTTTTAGCATCTTTAATTTGGATACTTTAGTGACCGTGAACTGCTGCCCCCTGAAATGTAACTGCTTGGTACTCCAATTCAAAAGTAAAGTCTGTTGTGTCTTAGAACAAAAGTTATGCACTAGTCGTCATGAAAAACATTTTCTCACAGCAAAGATTTACTCTGTTACGTTCACCTTTACTACTGTGCCGTAACATTCTGGCAAATAAGAGTCAGAACCGTGGTTTAAGAGTCATTCCTTTCACTGCCTTGTCAAGTAGCAGCAGCAACATGTTTCAGAGGGCTCCACGCCACTTTGAGTCTAAACCTATTGAATTCTAAGTCCCATCCTGCAGTGAATAGCACCTTCAAAAGAAGCTTTTGAAAAATCCCCTGGGACAGAAAGAAAAACAAGATAGAGAGGACGAAGCCAAAAGCACACTGATTACTCTCCTGTGGGTTCCGAGTTACTAGTTCCCTCCAGAGAACTGGGTCTGGAGCGGCCATATCATGTTCATTGTTCCTGAGACTGTAAATTAGCCTGGAGAGCTACAATTGTGAATAATGAAAATGTTAATAAACGGGGCTTTTTCCACTCCAAGGCGTTCCATTAACAAGATTTCTTCAGTTTTGGGGTGGTTTCCAAACTTTCTAGAGTCTTTCTCCTTGAGTGGGAGCCCTCTTTGAATAACTTTCCCAGACTGAAGGAGCTCTCATTCTTTTTATTTTCTCCAAACGTGAAACGAAACCTAATTTCCTTATTCCGTAGAGTCCTATCATTCAGGCAAATATATATATTTGATGATAGTAGTAGTCATCACAGTAATACTATCTAGAATAAAAACTAGCTAATACTTTGTCTGGGCTTCTTATGTGCCAGATTCGATGCTGAATGCTTTCCCATATCATCTCATTCCAGCCTCTCTACAGTCATGCAGTGATTGTAATAATTGTAGATCAATTTAGGAGGTATTCTCTTGCAGAGGCAGACACGGAGACATAAAGAGCAGCCTAGACTCATTCCAGGTCAGAAGTCTGTGCCTTTAATCAATGTGCTCTAAGGCCCCTGTTATTGCTAAATAAATGTGACATTTAGGCTGGGGACGCTGTACGTGAGTGGCATATCAATGTTTGGTCGGTCAGTCAGTCAATCAGAGGTAAAATTAATATGCATGAAAGAAGACTTAGATTTAAAGTTTACAGAAGTCATTAAAAAGGAGTAGAAATACACACTAATATTATATACTAAAATGACTTGTGAATCGTCATATTTAGAATGTTAAATGTAAACACAATTAAGTAGCTTAAATATTTATGATATAAAATCGTGCCCATTTCGTTGTAACATAAAGTTATTGACAAGGTTTTAACTCACTGTGCAGAATCCCCTCTAAATTTACCAGTTAATGTTTTCTAAAGTTTAAAAAATGTGTGGTGAGATTTCTAAGATAAATACATGAATGAAACAGGCATTAAGATGCAGCTGGATGATCTCTTCCTTTGCACATCAGAAGCTCGGTTTTCTGGCAGGTTTCTTCCCGTGACCCATGATATTCACCATCTCTCAGCTTCCCAGGTTGCAGTGCCTACCTGGGTTGTAATAATTCAAACCTTTGATAGTGAGCTCTGTAAAGCTAAGCATAAAATTCTTATTTTCCAGTAGATTATGTGTTTTCTGTCTCGACTTCTCTGTTGCAGTTTATTATGCTGACATACCTTTTCATGCTGGCCTGGCTGGGAGTCACGGCTTTCACCTCGCTGCCAGTTTACCTGTACTTTAACCTGTGGACCATCTGCCGAAACACCACCTTAGTGGAGGGAGCGAATCTCTGCCTGGACCTTCGTCAGTTTGGTAGGTGAATCTCTGGCTGTAAAACAGCACCTCATATGGTTTCTCCCAAATAACTGCCTCTAAAATAGTGTAAATCACTGTGGAACCATCATTGCCTCTTCTACCAAAGAGATAGCTGTATCAGAGTCTTCACTTTAAGTCATTCTTTTAAAACTGAAACAAGTAGGAATTTCAGAGTGATTGGAAGTTGATTTCACAACGCGAACCGGCAAACGTGTGTATGTGAACAGGATGTCAGGTTGTGTTGCCCGGTGTTGGCAAGTTATAATTTTGATTTTCCTGTCGTGATTCCTGTGAACTTTTCCTACTCAATGTGATGTTTGCATAGTGTTTTCATTCTCTCATGATAAACTGTACAATCTGTGACATCTGCTATGAAGATCCTCTAAGAAATATGTACTTTACTGTCTTCTGAAATAGGGCAACAAAACAAAACAAAACACCTTAGCATTTCATAATAACAAAATCAAAAAATGTTAAATAAATCAGTAGTCCTCTTTGGTTATTTTTATTTAGGGCTAAAACCCCACCTAATAATAATACTTTCTTATGTATATAGGGGCTTACACTGTGTAGATCCTATTCTGAATGGTTTGTATATGTTGACATGTTTTAATTCTTACAATAATTAAGTATGGCAGACACTGTTATCCTCTTTATAAATGACAAAATTGAGGAACCAGGAGATTAAATTACCTGCCCAAGGCGATACAGCTAGTAAGTGACAGAGCCAGGATTCACCCCCAGCTAGCTTCAGTCTGTTCTTAGCTAGAAGGTAACTGCCTCTCCTGTCAAAACAAGTACTGAACTATGAATGTGTGGTCTAATCTCACCTAACCTATTTAGAATTCTATCCCATCATTTGTAAAAACATGGGGGCTACAGAATTTATAAAAGATATGCAAATTCACAGGCTCAAAGGGACTTTTTTTTCACAGCGCAGCTATTAAAATCTCAAGAACGTTCTAAATGTGTTTCTCTAATGGGGGTTTCCTCATACTTCAGGCAAGCGGGAAACATTTCAGTAGATGGTATGTGCGAGCCTGTGGCTCTAAGGTTATACTGTAGACAGATTGTAGGGTACAGATAGAACTAGTCTATCACCAGCTAGCCATGTGTTCCAAAACTGTGGCCTGCCCACCCTCTTGTCAGAAGGAGTCCCCAACCCCCATTGTCTGGCCCAAATGAAAAGCAGGATGATCTGCTCTGTGCATGAGGTTCTTGGCAAGAAGGTGATGCAGGGAATGTGGACAGCTCTTTCACTGAGGAGGTTTTAACTTCGGAATCATGTCCCACGTAAACACAGGAAAAGGAAATGTCGGCACCAGCTGCTGGATGCAGGTCACTGGAAAATAGCTGCTTAGAAAACCACGGCCCAGACTTCAGTAACCACCACCCCACATACTACAATGTCTTCCTTTAATTCTGCTGATCTGAAAAATTAAGATTGGAAAAAATGTGACTAGTGTCACATAGAGGGTTGCCAGGTAGATTACAGGACTCCCAGTTACGTTTGAGTTTGAAAGAAACAAGCAGTATTTTTTTTAGTCCAGTATGTCTCAAATATTGTACGGGACATAATTCTAGTAAGTGTAAAGCATGACTATGATTAAAGCTGCTCTTTGAATCTTAGCACTGTTTACAACATAGCTACCAGGATTTATGCAAGTTTAGCTTTTCTTTGTGACATGGAAGGGAAGGCACTTTTCAGATGTCATGCAACCTTTTACATCAGCTTAAAAGGCTTTCCGTTTGCCCTTAACACAGAACCTACTACCTGGATAGCATTTATTTACCCTCCAGATAATAGGTCCTTAACAGGAATCCTGAATGTTCATATACAATCAAGTTATAAACAAGGGGCATCAGAATAGAAAAGAACGTTCACTCCCCAAAATGTGGATTATGATGGGTACAGACAGAGACAACAGAATGTCCTGATAGATTGTATGTGGGGTTGAGAGAAAAAGAAGATTGAAGAAAGAATTCATTTTTTGATTGAGCAACTGGAAAGATGGATTAGCTATGAGATGAGATGGGAAAGCCAACCAGAAGAGCTTACTCAGGAGTGGGGCAGGTGAGGGTGAATATCAAAAGTTCAGTTTTGACAATGTTAATTTTTAGATGCTTATTAGAAATCTCAACAGAGTTGTCAAGTAGGAAATTGGATATATGGGTGTCAATTTCAGGAGAGTAGTATGGGCCTGGCTATATGGATTTAGGAGTCTTGATAATGTTTGAAGTCTTTAAAAGCTCTGAGACAGGATGAGATCAACAAAGGAGACAGATGACTGAGGACTGAACACCGGGAAGCACCAACGAAAGGGGTCCTAGCGGAGAGGAGGAACCAGACAGAGATGCTGAGAGGGAGAAACCGATGAGAGCAGAAAGGCAAAAACAAGAGACTGTAGATTTTGGAACCCAAGTGAAGAGACCATGGAGGACGCAGAAGTCATCAACTGCCTCCAGTTCTGCTGACTGGCAGAAGTACAAGGAGAACAGAGAATTCGTCTTCCATTTCAACCATTTGGAGGGTATGGGTGACCTCTGTAAGAAAAATTTCCATGGAGGATTGGGGTGAATTTGACTAGAAAGGGTTTAAGTGGAAATGGAAAGAAAGAAATTGCAGACAGCAACACTTCCTGGAAGTTTTGCTGTGAATGTGAATAAAGAAATGGGTGAGGAAATGTATGCACAGCCAAGATATTCCACGTGAATTAATGAACTCTGTAATAGATCAACATGGAGAAAGATGGCCTTTCCTGGGAAGCTTTCTCACTAATGATGGTTCATTAGTCACATCTTCTGGAGGTTCTTTTTTACCCCCTCTTAGAGCTGTCTTGGCAAAAAGGAAAGGTCACAGAGAAGGATCTCTGCATTCGAGGTACTGCAAGTAGATTTTTTTTAACTGAAATAATTGCCCAAACTCTTGGCAAAGCAGGACGGTAGCAGCTCCACAGAGATGGACAGTTGATGGTGCGCCTCAAAGCTAAGAAGGTGTGTATATACGTACATATTAAAACTCAATAATATGTGCATGTATTATTATGCAGCAAGTGCTAAACACTTAGGTATTAGTTTGCCCAGAACTTGTGAATTTTTCTGCTCATGTATATATGTGTTTAACACTTCAGTAGTTCTCCAAACAAAATCAAAGACCCATTTTGGGATGAACTTGATCACTTCTCTAACATGAGGACTGTGGCAGCATATCACCTATGTGCTTGTTAAAAATGCAGTAGTCCTGGCAAACAGTCACAGATTCTGATTTAACAGTCCTGTGGTGGAGTCCAGAGATACATATCTGTGATAGCTCCCCAGAAGATTCTGATGCAGTCGGTCCATAAACCAACTGGAGCAAAAGGGTAAATAGTAGTGAAATCGCAGCTTTTTATTTCCCCTTACTAATAGCACTGTTTTCAGAATTAGCAGAGAAAAACTGCTCCTTTGGGCAATACACTTTTATAGACTAACAGAGGCTTTGTACCAGCAGAACACTTTTATTTATTTATTTATTTATTTGCGGTACGCGGGCCTCTCACCGTTGTGGCCTCTCCCGTTACGGAGCACAGGCTCCGGACGCGCAGGCTCAGCGGCCATGGCTCACGGGCGCAGCCGCTCCGCGGCACGTGGGATCCTCCTGGACCGGGGCACGAACCCGTGTCCCCTGCATCGGCAGGCGGACTCTCAACCGCTGTGCCACCAGGGAAGCCCTGATGCCTACACCATGACATTAATGGACCAAACCAATGAAGTAACTACAATTGAATATGAAGATTCTGGTGGCTAGATTCCATTGAATTCAGATTGAAAATGTTTTTAATTGCTTGAGGCCTAAATAGTCTTGATCTTTCATTCAGTTTTTTCATAATTATTGTCAAGCAATGAAGGCTTGTAACAGCTTTTGTTACAATATAACATAAAATGAAACTTGCTTAGATTTTTATCAGCTCAAGTTTCTTTTTCTCTCTCTGGGATCTTGAAGACATTTGTAATGTTAAACTGTAATTTTCTCCATGTTGCAGGGATTGTGACAATTGGAGAGGAAAAGAAAATTTGCACTGTCTCGGAGAATTTCCTGAGGATGTGTGAATCCACTGAGGTGAGTGTTTCTACAGCCTTTAATTTTGTCAGAATTTGAGCTTCATTTCGTTATTTGAGGAATATATAATTAAATCGACGTTGGGTTTCCCCCTTTTTCTTTCAGAGGCAAAAGGTCACATCCAGCGATGTTGTGCAGGGGGACTAGAAAATAAATATGAGATACTCTGCATATTTCGATAAAAATTATAATTTTTTTTCTAGAAACTGTCATTTTAATGAAAGTTGAAAAATCATAAAGTTATATTTTAAAGGATATAACATAGCCTTCTGTGGTTATACCGTTACTGGAAACCGTCATTGTTAATCATGAGTTCATCTTTAAAATGAAATTATATTAAAATGGTGCAGTTGCAAAGATTTAAATAACTTGCAGGAGAAAAGACACTGTAATAATGTTTTTGGTGAAGTGATTTGTCACGGGTGCACTTCTGTTAAAGGTGAACAGAGTTCTTATTCGTAAGGCAGCAGGCATCCTTATCTCTCTTCTGTTGTAACCCTGATGTTCATTCTGTTTCTCTGTGATTTCCTTTGCAGCTGAACATGACCTTCCACTTGTTCATCGTGGCCCTTGCCGGAGCTGGGGCTGCAGTCATCGCTATGGTAAGACCTCAAGCTCTGAGGTTTGGTGTTGCACTTTGTCTATAGAGACGATAATTTACCTCTAATGTCTGAAGTCTATACAAATCATATGTATTTTAATATAAGTAAAAAAAAAAAGGTGGAGAATGGGCAAATAAATAAGTGAAAAACAAGGCTTAACCTAAAGAAAGATTATCATTACAATAGAGTTAACATTCGGTAATCAGTTGAAGAATTCAGACACTCCATAATATTGGTAACACTAACCAAAATAAGTAGCATTTTAGATATGAGACTACTATTAACATAAAAAATCATTTCTTTAGCATATAAGTATGTATCAGTGGGATAGTCAAGTAATTTAATCAATTCCTTGACTTATATTATCCTTTTTTCCTCCTTAAATCAGAACATACAAAAGCCACACTGAGTCACTTAGGAAAAAAGGATTAATTTATTTCTCCCTACATAAACCTTGGTAGTCTCATGTCGTGTCTTCTGTATCTAACTTTCTTCAGAAATATTAAGAACAAGTCCTGAAAGTCAGGCTTTTACTGAGTTTTGAGGACCTGCAATGTGCCAGACACTGTCCCTTCTTTGTAACTCACCGTGAATTCCGGTTTGTTCAAGGGAATGCCAAATGGCAACAATGAACAAGTACTCTGCACATCAGTCAGAGCTTTTGCAGCCCAGATTCTCAGTCCTTGTGTCCTAGAATATAAGTAGCATAGAGCTCTAGAAGGTGCCCAGTAAACTCACCCATGGTATAGCCAGTTCAATACGCAAAAATGATGAGTTAATTCTTATTCATTTTCTTATTGGTATACATCTCTTTCCTGTATCATTGTGTCAAAATTGTTTTGTTAATTTCTTTCTGCTGTCCACTGACTGCCTTAACATACTACAGTAGTCACCATTTAGAATTGACCTTGCATTCTTTATGTCCATCCCTACTTTTCTAGAACCAGCCTACCTCCTGTTTTGACTAATCAAAACTTTAACGTTCTCCAAAAATAGAACTACCATATGACCCCGCAACTCTACTCCTGGGTATATATCCAGAAAAAAAACCAACACTAGTTCAAAAAGATACATACACCCCAGTGTTCACAGAAGAATTATTTACAATTGCCAAGACATGGAAAATACCTAAGGGTCCATCAACAGATGAGTGGTTAAAGAAGATGTGGTATATATATATATATATATATATATATATATATATATATACACACACACACATATACATACAATGGAATACTACTCAGCCATGAAAAAGAAGGAAATCTTGCCATTTGCAGCAACATGGATGGACCTGAAGGGCATTATGCTAAGTGAAATAAGTCAGTGAGAGAAAGACAACCACTGAATGACATCACTTATATATGGAATCTAAAAAGTACAACAAACTAGTGAATATAGCAAAAAAGAAACAGACTTACAGATATAGAAAACAAACCAGCAGTTACCAGTGGGGAGAGGGAAAGGAGGAGGAGAAACACAGGGGTAGGGGATTAAGAGGTACAAAAATTCCCTGGTGGTGCAGTGGTTGAGAGTCCGCCTGCCGATGCAGGGGACATGGGTTCATGCCCCGGTCCGGGAAGATCCCACATGCCGTGGAGCGGCTGGGCCCGTGAGCCATGGCCGCTGAGCCTGCACGTCCGGAGCCTGTGCTCCGCGACGGGAGAGGCCGCAACAGTGAGAAGCCTGCGTACCGCAAAAAAAAAAAAAATGCCTACCCTTTAAAACTCAGAGAAAGTATATATCTGACAACTTAGTTTCTTTTTCCTATTCGTCCATCAAAATTCACCATTTCAAAAACTACTTTTTCTCTCTCATAGACTACGAGGGAGGGAAAGAAAGAAAAACAAATAAGTGATCTCGTTGGTCAGTCTATTCAGGAAAAATCAGGAGCTTCCTTTTTGAACAGGGAACTATTCTAGCTATTATGAACGTATATAAATATTCATGATTCACATGACACAGTGCTTGCTTTCTTGTAGTTGGCAACATAAAATTCATTGTGCAAAATTCATTGTATGGAAAATTAACTTGTTAATTAAATCCACAGGTTTATTTTGGGGTTTCCATGAGCCCTCTTTCCGTTGCACTGTGGGCAATATATCATCTCATTAATTCAAGTTCACTGGACTCCACTGTATGTGAGACTGTTTCCCATAGTGGATTAGAAAACATAAATACATAAACATGAAATGTATAGTCTGGGTTTGAGTAAATGAGGACAAAAGGTCAGGAAACATCACATAAAGATGAAAAATATTGAATTAAGACCCTTGGGTACTTCGGAGTTGAAAGAGAAGAAAGATACTGAAAAAAGGGAGCTGAGAAGACAGTGTCATACTTGGAGGATTGAGGAAGGAATATATTGTATTTATATTTGTGTTACAACAGAAATCTTCATTCCATTTTGTTAATGAACATATTCTATATAAGTATATAATTAGAATATTTCTTTCCTGATAGCAAGATGTAATGAAGACACAGAACAGACTTCCAGTATAAATTATCTTTGTCTTTGATTAGGTCCACTACCTTATGGTTCTGTCTGCCAACTGGGCTTATGTGAAAGATGCCTGCCGGATGCAGAAGTATGAGGACATCAAGTCGAAGGAGGAACAGGAACTTCATGATATCCACTCTACTCGCTCCAAAGAGCGGCTCAACGCATACACATAAACAGCGCCTTCCCTTCCTTTCCACCATTCAAATGCATTGGTGATTATCTAAGGGCCATCCAACCATCCAACCTTTTGAAAAAGAAAATGAAAGTGCTTCTCATCAATGATATGGAGGGTGACTTATGAATCACCTGAATACAGTTCTTTGTTGTTTAGCACTTAATTTCCTAATTTGTTAAGTTGGTGTAATCAGAGCTCTCCTACAAGCTCCTATCCAGCCTCTTTTTTTCTTTTTAAAATTTCTCAAACTCATTTAATAATTCTGTAAGATCAAAGAGACTAACATTGTCAAATGCAGAGATTTCTTTGATTTTTAACCACCTCCATGTGTTATACATTATACCTTTTGCATTATTTCTTATGTTTTGAAAAGAAAAATAGCTTTTTATACTTTTTAGTTTTGATTTTGGTAACTAGTTTAACTACAGGTAACCTTCAAAGGGACCATTGTACATTATGAACAATAGACAGAGATGATATCATGATGACCCGAAACATGAAAATCTTGTCTGAAGACCAGTGGCCACGTTGCTATAGGCCCTGGTTAATGTTTTCATCAATCTAAGGTGCAATTTCTAAATTTGTAAGAGTAGGTTTAAAAAAAAAAAAGTGCTTCTTATCTTTGTTAACATTGTATTTTTTCTTGATGTACTTAAAAGGCATTACTCTCTGATTACTCATGTCTCTGTTGTGAGCATGTAGAAACAATGATGCTTATGCATGGCTACTTACCTTTTTAAGGTTATGACACCAGGCTTACCTTTTAAAGTTTAGTATAGAGACTATTTTAACGGAAATAACTACTATGGACTATTGGCAAATGATCTCTTTGTGATTTAAGCAGTGGCTGGATTGGAACTTTTAATATGTTAATGTGGGACATTAATTACCTTTATGAAGGTGGTGTATTAAAAATAAGCACACTAACCCCTCTGAAGTTGTTTTACCTACTTTAAAAAATTTTAATGGATTGCACCTCTGTAAACTATCCCTCAAATTGTGTATGATATATTTGAAAAGGTTTCCATTAATATAATAGCTTTGCTTGCAGCCTTCCAATCTATGTCGGTTTACCTGTAGTGTTTTTTAAAGTGTGGTCAGAGGCCACTATACAATGTATCCTTTTGAAGTGTAGTGATCTATTTGTGTTTTTATTTACAGTAAGTCATTTTAATCAAATGTTCATTCGTATTCATTTATAAGACGTACCTATATCAAAAGAATAAAAAAAAGCAATCAGTATTATTGGACCAAATTTGGTGTTTGTTTTAACCTCAACTCTTCTTTTGGTTATTTCTAATGCTACAAGAATGCTGTAAAGTGTCTTTTAAAATGATATAGCCTGACGAGACTTTTCTGTCAGTGTAAAAACTAGGTAGTATTGTGCACTGATTTGACCATTGTGAAATCTTTTCTCAGTGTAAGTGCATTTCTAATAAAATTTATTGAGTGAAACAATCTTTGTACAACGACTAGTCATGCATCATCCATAATTTTACAAGTTCTTGTAGTAGGAAGGGGGGTATTACTAGGCTATCTGTGGCATGATTATGCATTCTGTAGTATTATTTAATTAATTTGGGGTTTTGCTTCTTTTTTTTACACTTAGCTTATCTTACTGGTTCAACATTTTTCTGATACATGCAGTATTACAGATATTCAGCAAAAGTATTAATGGGCTTCTTTAAATTCTATATTGTAGTGTTTCGGTTCTGTGTCTTAATAGTTTGTGATGATTTTTAAAACTGTCTTTTAAACTTATGTAATGATGTTGATGTTCTTGGCGCCTTTTTTTTTTCTGGTATTAGAGTTTGTATTTTCACAAAGAGTGCTTTGTAGCAGGCATTACAATTAATCTGTTTTGTACATAAATGTGCCAACAGCTTGATGGTGGCGTTTTTGAAATGTAGAACAAAGTGCTTGCAAAATGTAATAAATACACTTGTGTACTTTGTGTACTTATTATTAGTTTCTGCAGTGTTTCTTTTTTGTTTTTTTCTTTCTTGTTTTGTTTATTCCTCTTTCTTATGTGTGTGCGTTCTTTCCAATGCAGTAGACGCTATTTCTTTCAGATGCTTATTGCCTCAGTTGAGCTGACCTGATACTTCAAAATGCAATGAAAATTCTGTGCATGAACCATACCATGGGGATTGCTGAGTGGGGAGAGGGTGCAATGGAGACTGTGGAGGTCATTTCATTTAGCAGATGATAACGATTCCCAGTTTGTGCTATTTCCTTGCCTAATGTTTATTGTTTTGTGTTTTCTTTAGTGCTTCGTAAACTAACAGAGAAACTAAAAAGACTAATGCAATTCAGAAAGAAAAATGATTCTTGGTTGGCTTCAAAATTTCAAGGTGAGAGCAATGGAATGAAAAAAAATTTTTTTCCAGAGTTTTTGTTTGTTTTGGATGTAATTCCTTCTGGCCAAATCAGAAGTAATGGCAATTTTAAAATAATAAAATAATTATCTAAAAAAACCTTAATTTTTATAAGGCCTAAGGAATGATATTAGCCTTCAATTATTTTTGTATTATTATAAATGACGACTTGGAAATTTCATAGACTTAGGTTGCTGATATCTACAATAATTATAAGTAGATCTGAGGAAAATGTCTTATGTTTTAAAAAGTCACTTGGAAGACAACACAAAAATTAGCCCTAGCCAAATCTTATGAAGTGATCATTCTTATTCCTTCCAGTGTTTATGAAATTCTTAGCATAGCAACAAGAGAATAAAGAACTATATGTTAAAGAATGTCAACATGAACAAAAGTTTCAGAATATGTGCTTTTCAAAAACTGATCATCATAAGATAATTATCATCTTTGACGACTTAGAAGTCCATTTCTCTTTGTAAAAATACACATTTATCTTTAAAGTGAGTAATTTCCTTTTGGGAACTCTTTGCTCCCTATAGCTTTATTGGGATATAATTGATGTATAATCCTTTTGAGAATTGTAAGGCTAGTGTTGAAGCTAAAGAAATTACTCATTTTGAGAATAAATGTGTCTTGGCCACAGCTGCAGCTTGGGGTTAGCCAGTTTGCTGCTTCTTAAAACGTAGGTATTAACAGATTCTGATTTAGTCACTCAAAGATCAAGTAAACTTGACTTTTTGTTTTATTTGTTTTATTTTTGCCTTTTAGACAAAACAGAAACAATCATTTTAAAGTATATTTCATTTAAGTTACCTGATAGCTGAGATATGCTGAACATGATAAAATTTGAATTAAACTCTCATAACTTGAAGAGACATTCTATTGTGTTTTCTGCAAGGTTTTTAGATGACAGATCATATGAATTCAGTGGAGGCAAGTCTGTATAAAATGCTGCTAGCTCAAATGTAAACATCTTTCGCCTAGCTTAAATAAGCCCGGGACCTTGAGTTTCTTCTCTCAAAAGTGAATTTTGCCTGTTTGATCATTTTAGGTTCTTTTGCTCTTTTCCTTAAAAATCCATCATGCTTGGAAACTGAAAAGAACTTAGAAAATGAAATAAGTTCTATTATTTAATTCATTAATAAGGGAATTAATGAAATAAATAAAATAATAAGTGAAATAATATTAAAGTGAAATAGAAATTTTCTTGACTGTTTCTAACCTGCGGAAACTCTTAAAAGTGGAAAAACCAAACAAAATAAAACAGATAAACAAACAATGCAGGAATGAGAAATAGGAAAGAGAAGAGATCCAAGTAATTCTGCTATTATTCTTTCAATAAGAAGGAGAAAGAAAAGAACATGTTATTGGAAGATATATATTGCATGGCGGGATCATTTTAAAAAGAAAGTCAAAAATAACAAAAATCAAAAATTAGACCAAGAAATAACAGCCTACAAAATGAAAAAAAAAAAACAACTGTAAAAAACTATTGAGACCACAGGTGTTATTTTCTTCAGCATTTTTTGCTCTCTATTCAAGGTACTTGAGCAAACACTCAACCCCCAGGTTGTGCAGAATACAACACTCTCAGCCCGTAAAAGTTGGGGACAAGACAGTAGGGGAGCTGATTCCATTTAGTTGCCCAGCATTGCTGCCGACCAGAAAATGGGAACATTTTTTGACTTTTAGAGTGGTGTTGCGATCTATTTGCTTTTTTTATTTGTTTGAGCAACTGTTTTTGTCTCTTGGGGCCACCTTGATGGGAATGTGGTTTTTCCCACCACAGATTCAACTCCATGAGTCAGCCCCTCCGAACCATATCATGTAGATTGAAAAGGAGCAGTAATCAAAGGAACGCACTGAAAGATGGAGCAGAGGTGCTGCTGTGTGTGTTATTTAGGATACTGATTAAGTGTATGTAAAAATCCAGATTTGTTTTATTAATTTTTTTGGTATGTCCAGAAGGTACTGATACTTTTTTCTTAAGAAGGTTAATGCAAGTTGTTTAAATATTAACATTCCCCTTTTGACTGATTCATGTGTTAGTGCACATGCCGGTGAGGTTTCACCCATATGATCCAACAAAAATACATGTGACATAACTTTGTGCTTTCTAATAAATGAGCATTTGGAATGAGCGTATTTCTCGTTTTTTGGATCTCTTTTTTATTTTTTATCTCTGGCATCAATTAATCTCTGTATGAAATCTGTTAATCTGCACTTGAAATCTTATATAGCATATATATAGTGTAATCCAGTTGCTATATTGAGAAACATACGATGCCAACCTAGCCCTTCAATATATAAAGGGAGAGGATTTCCAGAAACGAGAAGTGGATTTTAAGGATATTGACGTCCTTTAAAGGAAAACTTGAATAGCTCAGCAGATTAACACAAGCTGGGAGTACCACCTCCTTCTCAGCTTGCCATTCGCCTCCACCCTGAATGAACCAGCAATACAAGGCCAAGTTCTCCAGCCTTTGAGGTTAGAAACTACATTTGCTTTTCTCTGTGTATGCAGCATTCACAATGATTATTGTGTTCATCGTCTTTCTTACTACTTTATTTCTGAGCATGGGATCAGGTCATAGAAAATACAACATCCAGAATGAGAATTGAGTGTTCTTGACATGTGAGTGAAGCTTACAAGATAATAATTTTCCTGAATGATACCTTCATGGTTTTAAACTAATTGTACTTTCCAAGCCTCCTAGATCGTACCTAGTAAGAGGTACACATAGTAGATTAGAGATAACAATGTAATCAATGCAAACGATATAAAAATCACATTTTGAACATACAGTGATGGTGTGTATATAAGTCAACACAAGTAATTTTAAGATTTTTTTCCCCCGATTTCTTAATTTTCACTACCTAATATTCAAGAATCATCAGGTACCTTGAGAAAAAGAGAAAAAAAACCTGACTGCTATCAACTGGGAGGTAGCTGGTCTGGGTCTTAGAGATTTTCTCTAGATGAACATACACAATTTCAAAGAACAGCAAATGAAAAACAATCAATGACCATGAAGGAGCAAGACAAAACCAAGACCATTCCAGAATTATTTGGGCACAATACGAAACAAAAACTGTCCAGACCAACCTCACCAAAAGTCTGCATCTCCCTCTCATTGCTAATGCAAATGACTGCTGCTTTTCTACCACCTGACCTCTAAGGTCACCATGGTCTTCTTGCCTTTTAGATAAAAATTATTAGGATGCTCAATCATAGAATTGTCCTCACTTTCTGACAGCCTCCAATCCAGAGGATGCATCTTGGGACACTGCACTGAATCTCCCAAATGAAATGCAAATCCTACTACAAGCCTGTTGTCGCTGTGTCGTTGTCTATCGCTGCCTAACAAATTATCCCAAATGTGGTGGCTTCAAGCAGCATTTATTGTGTTTCTGTGGGTCAGTAATCCAGGCACAGTTTGTCTATAGCTTATCTAGATTATCTGCTTCTGGATCCTCTTAGAACACCACACTCATCTCAAGCCTCACCTGGGATGGAGCTCCTTCATAGCTTTCTCTCTCTCTCCCTGACAGCGTTGTTGTCAGGATTCAGTTCTCTGTGGGCTGTGCTCTGACACCTCACTTCCTTCTAAAGCTACTGAGGGAACTTCCTGAGGTGATGGAAGTATCCCAGATCTTTACTGGGATGGGGGTTATTTGGGTTTGTCCAAAGTAATGAACCTATACACTGAAATCTATGAACTTCATTTCATGTACGTGATGCATGATGATTTCCTTCCATTAAAAATTAGGCCGAATGAAAGGTAAGAAGGAAAATGCAGACCTTTGAGGACATCTTTCTGGGTTCATAGCTTGTTTCTGCCCTTGTGATCTGGTTTCATAGCTTGTTTCTGCCCTTGTGATCTGGGTTCATAGCTTGTTTCTGCCCTTGTGATCTGGGTTCATAGCTTGTTTCTGCCCTTGTGATCTTGGAGAAGGTATTCATCTCTTTTTGTCTCAGTGTCCATAGCTGTGAAACTGAAATCAGAATAAAATATACCTACTTCAGAAAGTTTTGCAAAATAATTTGTGTGAAGCAGCTGATGATGAGATCATATTTGTCTTAAACAGTTAAAATTGTCACTATAATCATTGGATTTGGGGGTTGAAAAGGACTGTAGAGGTCATTTTTTAATTTCTCATTTATAAATAAACTCAGAGACATTAAGTGAATTGCCCAAGAATATACAATAATTTATTAAACAACCCTGTGTTATATCTCGGGTTTTCTGTCATGATTCACATGAGTTGAGGAATAGCTGGAGTGGCTAACATCATAATATCCTTTCTTTGCTTCTTTGACTTCGACAGGACCTTGGGCTGAGTGTTTCACAGTGAATATATAGCCATCTGTAAAAAAGTTAAAGGAACAATATAACCAACTATATTAAACTGATGACAGCTTGTTTCTTATTACAACTATTTCACGGACATCTGCCCAAATGACTATTATAGCAATTTGCCATTTTCCCATCTTGTTCATGAAAAAAAAAAGGGGGGAATTTATGTGTTTATAATTTATAATCTTACGATAAAAGGCAAAAGAGTTGGCCTTCCGTTGCAGTCTTTTTTGTAAAATCAGAGTTTAGAAATTAGTCATATTCGAAATGGCAATTATTTTACATAAAAAATAAAATACCAGTTTTTGAAGGAAAGAGTTCCCTCACCATGTGGTCCTTTCAACAGTAATATTCTGTGAAGGGGTTTACAAATGATTATAATCAATTGTAGTTGATCGATGTACACGTGATTGTATATATACCAAAGGGTATGTCTCCATTTTTGTTTTGCATAAATAGTATCTTGTATTTTAGCCCTTAGTTTCAAAAACATTACAAAGGCATTGGGAAAATCGCATGTCTTGGATTGAAAACCCTTATGTACTTAGTGGTCTCATAATCTCAGGTTTTTCGTGGTAAAGAAATAGTTTAAACCTCAAAACAAAGATTTCCAGTGATGAGTGAATTAAACTATGAAGATGATGTCAATGTAAGCTACTTTTAAATGGAAGCTTATTTTTTTAACCTTTTTTATTCGCATACTTTAAAATGGCACTATAGAATCACTGTCAGAACTCGATAAGCAGAGTAGGTCTGTGACTATCCTGTATTTTGAAATAAACTCATGCTCTCTCCTGGTCATTTTTTTACAGTGGCTCAACCTCTGTGATCAATAATATGTGTGTGTTTCTGTATTGTCATCAAATCTATCACTTTTAGAACGCTTTTCAGTTTAAAGGTACTTAGACATTTTTTTATCACTTTTCTGTGGAATAATTATTTTGTAGAATTCATACCTGGGAAACTGACTTTAAATGACCTGCCTTAGCATAGTTTTGTAACTGATTTGGGAATGCATACCTGAGGTACCAAGTTCATATACCGTTTTATTATATTTCTCTTTTTGTCTCATTATTTTCAGTTAAAATTGTGCTTGCGAGAATGCTTACTGTGGCTTGTTAATTTTCTTTAGTGTACTTAATAGCATTTGAAGGAGAACCAACGCTAATGTCATGCTGTCAGGGTAAGCTCACCCTCTGATATGAAGTATTGATCCCTGGGATAGCAAATAAATCGCCTATAACAGAGATATTTGACTGCGTCTGCTATTTGGTAAAGCTTTGTTTTGGCCGAGAACAACATGCCATGAGGGAGTATTTGTCTACTAGCTTTTTCTGAAAGTGTGTTGGCTTTTACCTGTTTTGCTCTAAAGCATGTTAACAGTTTGCTGGTTTACTAAGAGATAAGGTCTATAAAAACTGTTGTTCGGTTTGTATATGTCTCGATTTTTGCTTTATAACTTGAGAAAAACATTTCGAACTGGAAGAATTCAGTGATAACTTTCAGCTCTCATTATGTTAATGAAAATCTTTGTGAAGGGGAGAGGGTCCTCTGGTGCAGGCATATAGATATTGGATTGGCCAAAGGTTCCAAACCAACCTTTTGGCCAACCCAATACAGAGAGAGAGAGAGTAAAACTATCAGTGGTGACCAGGGGTTAGTGGGGGGTGGGGTGGGGTGACTAAACGGAGAGGATTTTTAGGGCAGTAAAACTACTCCATATGCTATTAAAATGGAAGATGCATATCACTATAAATGTATCCAAACCCCCAGAATGTACAACACTGAAAGTGAACCTTAACATGAACTATGGAGTTTGGGTGATAATAAGGTGTCAGCATATGTTCATCAGTTGGAACAAATGTGCCATCTGGTGGGACTGTTCATAATGGAGGAGTCTGTGTGTGTGTGTGTGTGTGTGTTGGGGGGTATATGAGAAACAATACTGCTGTGAAGCCAAAACTACTCTGAAAAATAAAGCCTATTTTTTTTAAAGTAAATAGTAAAAAAAAAAAAAAAAAAAAACACACATAATATAATCTGAGAAAGTTTTCTTAGAAAAAACTGTAGTTAATAAGCAATAGATG
>NW_006773710.1:293183-302001 GCF_000442215.2 Lipotes vexillifer | reverse complement strand
AAAAAAAAAAAAAAAAAAAAAAAAAAAAAAAAAGGAAACAGTAATAACCTGATTAGAGAAGTAACTAGACGTTAAAGTACTCCTAAATTAGTGGTGGTTTTACCTAACTTTTTTCCATGCATTACCCTCGGCCTTGGCTCAAGGCAGCCCCATGTTAGGAAATAGCATCAACGTGGACCGAGAAAAAGCTCCAGGAGGAGCCGTCCAACTCTGGTTTGAGGAGCATGAAATGGGTCTCTAACATTCAGAGAGGGTGGGGGAAATACCCCATTTATTTTCATTTTCTCTGCTTTCTCATGCCCCAGCTCCCTAGCAAGCCTAGGGTAGAGACAGTGACGGCCATGACAGCAGCGTCCCTTTTTCAGAGTGAAGGAACTGTTGTCTCTAGAGGATGGTGTGATCGTCTTTGCACTTTTAACAATTTCCTGTCCTCCTGCCACTTGGCCTCAGATGCAGATGCAGTGACAGAAACGTGTGGGACAGAACGAGGTAGAGGAATCCCCAGCTTCTGGCTGGAGGACCAAGGAGAGCCCTGGGGAAACTGGTGAGTACTGTGTAGAGAAAGAGAAGGGAGATGTGTGGGGAAAGTGACCTGTGAAGTCGTCGTGAGCTTCTAGGCTCATCCCGAGGTGCACACCTGTGGGTCTCACCATAAAGAGATTTATGATGAATCACCAGAGACTCCAAAACTCACCGTGGGACCGACTCAGGTCTCAGCTGGTCCCAGTTCCGTGTAGGTAGTTTGGAATGCTGCCTGCTTACGTTAAAACCAGAAAAATCTTGAAACGCAATATATAAATATACGTTCACCAAAAATTCATTTTACATTTATGAAGGATGCAGTTTTTATTTTAGAACTATATTTATTTGGCGATATTCATTTGAAAGGCTGTTGAAACATTATAAACGAACAAATTAACTCAAGAAATTGGATTATCCAAGGGTTACACGAGGATTGAATAGGCACAAAATATTTAACAACTGATTGAATGTTCAAGCCTTTTTAAAAAACATGAAAATCTTGGTTTTGGCCCTGGGTGATGTATGTGCAAAAGCTAAATGCTCTGCATCCACACAAGCATCTTGGTGTGTTTTCTTATCTTAAATAATGTTATGTCAAAAATGGTATATAGTTTAGTTTTGAAAGGATAAAATCCCCTTTAATGAACAGAAAACGATGATGGTGACTACATCAGGCTTTGTCGAAGTGTATAATCCTAAAATGACTATCCTCTAGCTACAAGCAAGAGCTAATTTAAAGCCAATGATACTTTAAGGTGAATAAGCAAGAATATCAAAATTGATGGTAATGTTCATTAATGGTAGACGAAAATAGTTATCACACACTCATGTGATAGATTGGACAGCTCATGAAATTGGTGATAAAACATAAAATGAGGTGTGTATTAAATTGAGCCTTAAATGAGCAACGAGGACGTAAGAGTTCAATCCTTTCCTTACAACTAATTTTAATACTGTGAGAGAACAAATACAGAATAAGTACAAAGTGTTGATATGAGGGCCAGTTATGGGAGCACTGATATTTTAATCATCTTTATCATCCAAAGTGTAACTCTGTATATTGATGCTTACTATTACAAGGCACTGCTGAGATTTTATTTTGTTATTATTTCCATTTTGCATATGAGAAAACAGACTTAGAGATATTAACTTGTTCCAGGTCCTGTTAAATGATGGTACTGTATTCAAAACCACAAATACGTGATTCCAAATTCCTAGTAAGAACTCTGGTTGAAGAGAATCAGTGGAACGCTAAAGTGTGGGGTACAGCCTAAGGGAAAGAAAATATTATGCTCTGGGGCTTCCCTAGTGGCGCAGTGGTTGAGAATCTGCCTGCTAATGCAGGGGACATGGGTTCGAGCCCTGGTCTGGGAGGATCCCACATGTCGCGGAGCAACTAGGCCCATGAGCCACAACTACTGAGCCTGCACGTCTGGAGCCTGTGCTCCACAACGAGAGAGGCTGCGATAGTGAGAGGCCCGTGCACCGTGATGAAGAGTGACCCCCACTTGCCACAACTAGAGAAAGCCCTCGCACAGAAACGAAGACCCAGCACAGCAAAAATTAATTAATTTATTAATAAACTCCTACCCCCAACATCTTCTTTAAAAAAAAAAGAAAATATTATGCTCTGGCCCATTTATTGATCTCTCTAAACTTTATTTCCTCTTCTGTAGAAAGGAAAATTAATAGTCATCCTTTCAAAACCGAGGTGTAACTGAGAAATGTGAATTCAAAACAAATGTAATTCAAAAACACAAGGTTGCAAATAGATTGAGCACCATGATGGAGTACACGGGATGGGGGTTTTTGTCCTGCCATTAACAACTAGAAAACTAGACAAAACATGAAACAATAGTTTTCCAACACTGGACCACAGGCAGCAGAGTGCTGTGATCCCTGACATAAAGGAAGCAGATGAGGCCTCAGCTAACTATCTGGAAGCCATTGCACAGGTTTGGGAAAGCCAAGCAGTAGTTATCGGTTGAGGAGACAGAGACTGGTATTTGAGTCAACCAACGTGGCTTTAATTTGTGAGGCAGGTTATCTGAGAGGAGGGAGCTTCGCAAAAGAAAAGCTTCATCCCTCAGCAGAGGGATGCACGTTAATTCTTCAACTACTGATCCGCAAATGTGTACGAAGGCATCACCTGAAGATGGGGAAACACCAGAAAGCAATGGGACAAACATTGCCTGAGGCACATGCAGTGCAGACCTTAGAATCATTTGTGTTTCCACCTGCCAAAATAGAAAGACTTTATAATGAACAAACATTGGGTGCAGTCCTTAGAAAAGCACTAGCTCCATAGTGGGCATCAACTAGCCCTGGACCAAAGGCTGCTTTGAATGGACCCTGAACAAAGCTTAAAAGCAAGCCTGATTCAGCAACAGAATACATGAATCTTATCAAGATCATGCAGATCATTCACAAGGATAAACTATATTCTGGGCGGTAGAACACATTGCCATAAATTTAAAAGCGGTGAAATCAATCAGAATGTGATCTGTAACCACAACAAATTGACCTAGAGGTCAATAATAGAAAGGTATCTGACAAAGTATTTCAAAATTTGGAAATAAAATAGCATACTAGTCTATACTTTATAGGTCAAAGAAAAATCAAAACGGAAATTTGAACATATTTTGCACTGAATGCAAATGAAAATACAGCAGCATATCAAAACTTGTGGAATTCAGGTGAAACAGAGGTTATAGCATTAAATCTTCATATTAGAAGACATGAAAGGTCTTAAAGCTCTAATCTTCTGTGTTGAGAAACTATAAAGGTAAGAACAAATCAAACCTTGAGTAAGAAAAAGGAAGCAATAATGATAAAACAAAAATCAATGATAGAGAACAGTAGAAATAGAGAAAAGTCAATGAGCTCAAAAGTTGGTTGAGTAGATCAATAAAATTGATAAATATTATCCAGAAAAGCCCCCCAAAAAAGGGTATAAATTACCAATATCAGGAAAGAAAATGAGGACAATGCAATAGATCCTCTAGTTAAAATGATAATATTTTTAAAACTACATGTCAATAAATTTGATAATTAAGATGAAATGTACAAATTCCTTGAAAGACACAGGTACTAAGAAGCTACTAAGAAACTACTTAGGAAGAAATGGGTAACCTAGATAGTCCTGTGTCAATTGAGGCAATGAAATTTGTGGTTAAAAACTGTCCCACAGGGCTTCCCTAGTGGCGCAGTGGTTGAGAGTCCGCCTGCCGATGCAGGGGACACGGGTTCGTGCCCCGGTCCGGGAAGATCCCACATGCCGCGGAGCAGCTGGGCCCGTGAGCCATGGCCGCTGAGCCTGTGCGTCCGGAGCCCGTGCTCCGCAACGGGAGAGGCCACAACAGTGAGAGGCCCGCGTACCACACACACAAAAAAAACTGTCCCACAAAGAAAATGGAAGACTGCAGTTGTTTTAAAAAATAAGTAATGCCAATTTTGAGCAAACTTTTCCAGCTTATAGAAGAAGAGGCCAGCATTGTTCTGATACCACAATCAGTTACAAAACGAAACAGAACAGAACAAAAAAAGACAAACTTCTCTCATGAAATATAGATGAAAAAATACTTAACACAATTTTAGCAAAAATGAATCCAGCAATATATAAAAAGGAATAAAAGTTGGTAAAGAGGATTTACAAAAATCCATAGCAGTGATCACACAATAGTGACAGATAAATGTTTTGCACAAAGATCAGGAAAAAGCAAGAATGTCTTTATTACCATTTCTTTTCAACATTTTAGTAGAAGTCCCACCCAGTGTACCTTACTTTATTTTTTTAGGGCAGTTTCAGGTTCACAGCAAAATTGAGAGGAAAGTACAGAGATTTGGTGGGCTTATTCCTTTGAATTGTCCTGCCCTGGTTCTGCGGGGGCCCTACAGGAGCTATAAAACTGGATGTCCGTGAGTTAGTTAAACTGGTGTGTGAAAGGTGTTTTACTTTCATTGAATAATCAACTTTAAAAAAATATTATCTATACATCTCAAAACATTTCCTCTACAAATAAAATTATCAGTGCTTCCTTTAGATACTTTTTTTCAAATGTCTGAGAATATTTGAAGCACATAGATAAAATGAATAGTGTCACAAGCTTGACCTCTTTCAGATGAATCCTTTGCTCAATATGGTTGGTTTTCCAGGCTCAGTAACTAATTGGCTAGTTATTTATCTTCAAACTGATAGCTGGTTATTTTTCCAAACATTTTCTTTTGCTTATTTTCACCAGTCTTTCATCTCTATTTTATTAAATAATGGATACACATACATGCACACGCACACATACACTTGTCATATACTAGCATTGAGTCTTATCCAACATCTTGTTAATATCATGTTAAAAAATGTTCACAAATAAAGAATAAATGACAAGCTACAAGCCTACTCAAGGCTTTCACGTACAAGCCCTGTGAATCTGTGATTTTTGTTTCCTTGTGGTACACGAAGAGTTATCGGCTGATTAGGATGAAAGTTTGTGAGGTAATTCAATTCAACCTTCAGTTAAAGAAACTAGATATTTTTTCACGAAATCATAAACATGATGTGAAGGCGGATTGAAAACTAAATGGCTGTGGAATCTGTTCTCTTGTCTGAGTGACAGGTCTGTTCCTGCCAGCCCTCCATTCACTAGCAAGAGGGAGACAATATTTCCAGGTGCACACGGACACACCTGAGCTCTTTCTGCACCATCCTTTAATGTATTTAGTAAAAAGCGAATAGATTAAGTGAGGAAACAGCTAACAGGGGGGAAATGCTCCAGTTTCATAGATTTGAAGTAAAAGGAGAGGTAAATCCTACATATCCTTCTGAGATAAGCTGAAATAAATTCTCCACCACCAAATATTTAGTGCCCAGGAGCCCAGCTACAGAATTATTATATTAACAGTCATACTGAATGTAGACATACCAAAGAATTTGCATTTTCTGTTGTACCTGTTGCTTAACAAATTGTTTTCAATCAAGATTTTATGAGTTAGAACAGAGTACCAGCAGCCTGCTAGTGAGAACAGTTACATAACCTCAGCTTATTCCATAGCCTGAAGCAAGCCATTTTCTTCTAAAAGTTTCAATTACCTTATCTAAAAAAGTCAACTGGTAAGATTTGATTTCTCTATATGTTAAATGTACCAATGAGAATTTTTTGCAAGATGATTCAATATCCTCTGCCTAATTGTGCTATATGAGTTTCAAGTATTAATGAATTCTGGAACATTAAGACTATAATATGTTGTATTTTAGTTAGATGATTCATTTTAAGCTTCTTGGAACAGGGACTGTTTTGAATACATCTTTGTATCCCCCCATGGAACCTAGCACAGTGCGTCACAGAGAGCTGGGCTGAATAGACATTTGCTAAATGAATAGATTTTACAATCTCAGTCTGTAGCTACAGTTTCTCAGAGAAAAGGGGAGACCTTGTTTTAGAATTGGGATTGAAAGAGTGATCTCACCCAGTGAACTGAAGGATAAATACACCCAAACTGTAGCCCGTTCACAACAGGAAATCATTGCATAACTAGTCTTTAAGACCTTTGTAAGTGTCAAAATTCCCCAGTTCTCTGCCCTTTTCCCCAAAACTGCTGCCTACACATACATAGAGTTTGTATAATATTCCTCTGTCAGCTGTAAGGAGAGGACTTTGGTAGGTCTCACTTGATTGTGTTGTTCACAGTTGGGAAAGACAGAAAATCCTCTCTGGCTCTCCTCTCTCCAAAGTCAGGTGTTGAGAGAAAGTGACCTAAGGGAAAAGGCAAACCGTAATTCCTTAGTTGTTAGCTGCAGATTCGTAATATCTGTAGTCCAAGGAAATTTAATGATATGTATTCTCCAACACACTTTCTTCAAATGCGTGGTCTGGCTTAAGAGACATGACTTGCTCTTGAAATTATTTCCCTATGATGAATTAATTAATCTGTACATTGATTCACTCACAAATTCACTGATTTTACCTTGCACACGTAATGGACAAGAGACTCTTCTAGCCCTCAAGGCAGTAATAGTCCTGCAGAAGTGTTGAGAGGTCCAAAAATACTCACAAAATGTTGAAAGGGCTAAATTTACAAGAGTAAAAACAGGAAAGAAATCATCAGACATCTTCATTTTTCCCATGATCCAGCAGATGGGGAACACTTATTAAGAGCTTGAGGGGTTAAGAATATGTTTGACACGATTCCTTCTCATACCATGGCAATGTGCATTACATACACAAGCGCACGTGCGCACGCTGATATTTTTATTAAGACCTCTGCTTAACGTATCATAAAACTTGTGATTGGAAAAGTAGTCATTTCCAATGAATTGCTGATCTTACGATTTTATACGTATTATTTTAAATGGCATACGATTTCTCATTCACTCTTTCTATGGATGGAGAAAATGGCTGAACAGAAAGTCGGTCGCAGAGAAAAATTTAAAAAGGCAGCGTGAGCCTCTTTCAGAGAATTATCAGAGGCTGACACCTAGTGGCTCTCAGCACCATCGCGATAGAACACGTCCAACAACAGTACATTACTTTCCATTTACATGCCCTGTGCCTCCAAGTTCAAATGCACACCTGTGACACATGGATGTATCTTATTTTGATGACCTATCGTGGTCCTTTATATGTTAAACTTCTGCTGATATTTAGACAATGAAAAACTGAAGCAAAACAGACATTTTGGGATCAGTTTTACTCCACATTCTGCCTAAAGCTGAAGAAAGCTCCCCCTTTTCCTTTACTACATTATTTATTATGTAGGAGAACCTCTTTATAAATGGTTACTTGTTACCCCCTGGTTTAGACCTTTTGTAATCTGAAATAAGCCTCTTGTGAGTTAAATTCTTCTGGCCATACAAATCTTAATATTTACATCAGCAGTTTTCAAACCATGGACTAGGGACCTTTGAAGGGTTGATGATGCCCTTTCAGAGGTCTATAAGGTCAAAACAATTTTCATAATAATACCAAGACATTATTTGCCTTTTAAGATTCCCATTCTCTGAGAGGAGTCTGCCGGAGGTAACAAGATGTAAACTCACAAGAGACTGAATGTAGATGCAGATCTTTCTAACTTTAGCAAATACAATTATTCTTCATAAAAGTGTTACTTATGTTAATAGTTTATCATTACTGTTTTATTTTTAAAAATTTTTTAACTTGATTTTATACAGCAGGTTCTTATTAGTTATCTATTTTATACATATTAGTATCTACATGTCAATCCCAATCTCCTGATTCATCCCACCACCCCACCCCCTCGCTTTCCCCCCCTGGTGTTTTAAATTAACTGTGAAATAAAGACTTTAAACAAATCTCTCAGCTTAAATTTCTAATATGGTAAGTATCAATATATTTAACCCACATAAACAAAAGCTCTTTGGGGTCCCCGATAATTTTTAGGAGTGCAGTGAGTTTCCAAGACCAAAATGTTTGAGAACTGCTGATTTCTACTAGGGTCGGGGAGCATTTATGATTTTCCTCTCTCTGGGCTTTGATAAAGGAAGGAAGGGATAAGGATTCTGAGGGCACTGTAACTTGAATACAGGACTAGGAAAGAAAGAAGTTACAGAAATGGGGATTCAGGAGCGTTAGATAATGAATCCTCTATAGAGTTACAGATGTGGGCGGCCTCCTCTCATGACTTCAAAACATGAGAGTAAAATTGTCCCTGATCCGAGGTTGGGCTTGTGGGATGGAGGAAAAACACACCCAGAGAGCTAGCTATTCCACATAAAGTCAACCGCAGTCTATGGTACTACGGCCTACTGATCCCTTAATATGCATTTAACATTAGGTATAACACTATTAGAAAATAAAAACATCCACTTTATAGCTGTCTATAAAGGAATTGTACAGCAAGATTGTATTTCTAAATGTTTTGCCTTGGATTGAAATGTTGAAAATACATGGCACTTTCAAATGTTATTTCTGCATTTACAAAAAGTGTCTTCTAATCTATGCTGTGTTGTAAGATACCACACAGGGTAAAGGAGGATTACTTATTTTAGCTACAGATCAAAACTGGTAGCAGTTATTTGCTTCTTTCTAAAGTATTGCAGAACGTAGAAAACATGTAGGACAGTCACACTGCCTAATTTGGTGTAACTGGAGTGACAGCAGGAAAGAAGAGAGAAAAAGGGACAGAAACAATATTGAAAAGATAGACAGCATGAATTTCTCCAAAATGATGAGAGATAACAACACATAGATTGAAGGACTCCGGCACCCTGTTGGTAGGATAAAAACAAACAACCCCCCCCCCCCCCACCCCAGGCACAAACCCCAAACTGCGCAAACCCAAA
>NW_006773710.1:292420-293166 GCF_000442215.2 Lipotes vexillifer | reverse complement strand
CACCCCCCCCCCCCCCACATCTAGGCATATAGCCAAACTGCTGAAAACCCAAGACAAAGAGAAAACTTTAAAACCGAGGGTTGGGGTGAAGAGGCCTAATAAGGGACCAACAGTAAGATTTCCAGCTGCCTTTGCACTAAAACAATGGAATCTAGGATACAGTAGTTTACTAGTCTTAGAAAACGGGTCAACCTAGAATTATAATTCAGCAATATATCTTTCAAAAATGAGGGCAAAATGAAGATAATTTTTCTAGATGGCCACAAGCTGGGAGAATTTGTTTCCATTAGAACTGCACTGTATGAAACATTAAATGATTTAGGTAGAAGCACAAAACTACAGGCAGAGATAAAGAATCCTGGAAAGGGAAAATATGAAAAAAATAGTAGCCACTTAAAGTAACAGTAATTGCTATGTTTACAACTATGCTCATAGTTTTACAAGATATAGAGTTAACTGTATAAAAACAATAAAAGGCAGGGGAGTAAATATAGTTAAACTGTGGTAAGATTTTGTATTTTATGGAAAGTGATAAAATTCTAATTTAAGGTACTCTTATAAGTCATGGATGCATAATCACTAAAATAATAATATAAAGGTTAAAATAAAGATCTAGGGCTTCCCTGGTGGCACAGTTTGAGGGTCCGCCTGCCGATGCAGGGACGCGGGTTCGTGCCCTGTTCCAGGAGGATCCCACGTGCCACAGAGCGGCTAAGCCCGTGAGCCATGGCCGCTGAGCCTGCACG
>NW_006773710.1:282947-292166 GCF_000442215.2 Lipotes vexillifer | reverse complement strand
TAAAAGGAAAAAAAAAAAAAAAAAAAAAAAAAAAAAAATTGACTAATCCAAAAGAAAGCAAGAAAAGGGAATTAAAGAACAAAGAATAGATGAAACAAATAGAGAACAAAGAGGAAGATGGTTGGTTAAATCCAAATCATATCAGCAATTGAATATACATAGAGTAGATACTAAATAAAAGAATACAGTTTTCAGGGTGGATTAAAAAAATAAAAGAACAGCAAGACACAACCATAGACTATTTTTGAAGACACACACATATGGCCACAGATAAATCAAAAGCAAAATGATCAAACAAGATATGCCACAGAAACCTAAACAAAAGAAGTCTGTCATGATTATTTAAATATCAGACAAAGTAGATTTTAAGGCAAACAGTTTTATTCAGGAAAAACAAGGATGTTTTATAATAGTAAAACGATAGATTCAGTAGGAAGACACAGCATCCTGAAATGTTCATGCACCTAATAACAGCTTCAGTTCTCAGATTTAAAATGTTGAAAATAATTACTCTGCTGTAAGTGATAGAAGTGGCTTAGTTAAATGGGATACCAGTAAATATTGCTTGGAAAATTTGCCTGATTTTCATGCACAGAAGCCAGCGTGTTACTTAGTCTTACTTATTTTGCTTTTTAAATGCATGGCTGACTTAGAGAGCTGGAGCTCAAGGTGACATCACTAAGAGTGACAGTATTTCCTATTTAGATGCTTAATTTCTGTCAGAACTAATAAGTCATAATTGGTGTTAAGATAAAGATATATACTTATGTAATGAAAGGTGTGCTCCTCAAACACGTCAGGCAAGCAAATGTATTATTTAGTAAATAGTTTTTTTCCTTATCAAAAATCTGTCAGATATGAGTATCACAGATCTCCTAAAGAATCCGTAAGATCATACCCATCATCACTAAGTAATCATCTGTATAATACATTTAAGCTTCTTTCTGTGGAATTTGTTACCCAGATTATGCATGCGCCTATTTTTTTTTAACTTTGTATTTTATATTGGAGTATAGTTGATTAACAATCTTGTGATAGCAAAGAGATTCAGTTATACATATACATATATCTATCTTTTTCAAATTCTTTTCCCATTTAGGTTGTTACATAATATTGAGCAGAGTTTCCTGTGCATACATCTATTTAGAGACACAAAGTTTACATAAAAATGGTGGAACGTCTTAGTTATGCTTTCAATTTTTGATACCTACAGTTTTCACTCTTATCTGGTGTACAAAGATAGCCCAAAAGATATAACAGCGCTCAGGCACAGAAATCAGAAGAGTCATCTTTTCCAGAACAATTTCATTCGTGTGGTGAAGGCAAAAGCCAGATTTCAAGAGAGGAGGACGCAGACGGAGGCAACGCTTGGAAAGCACACTTGGTTCAAGTCTCATCTGGGACTGCAGCCACAGTGCCTTACGCATCTCTGTAGATATTCCTAGAGTCAGGGGTCAAGCTATCATTTTCTGTCTTGCATTTACTTACCACAAAATGTCTTGAAATGCCAGCTTCAACTTCCTTTGATTACGTCTTGAAATCTGCCTTTGGAAACTAACTGAACTCTTCACTCTTAAAGACCTCTTCACGGTCTCCTACTTTTCAAAGGCAGTGGCAAGTCTGTCCTCCTTGACTCGATAAACTTGCTTGTTTTGTCCAACTCATTGTCACCACTCCTTCCCTGGTCCACCAAATGTACGGCGTGTGCTACAACTTCTGTGACGTTTTCCTTCTCCCCTCAGTGCCTAAATACGGACATTTCACAGTATTATTCTTCCTTCCGTATGGTTATGGGCTGAACGTTTGTGCGCCCCCAAAGTTCCCATGTTGAAACCTAATCCCTAATGTAATGGCATTTGGAGGTGGGGCTTTGGGGAGGTGATTCCTTCAAGAGGATGGAGCCTGCAAGGAATCGGCAGAGAGCCAGCGCACTCCGTCTCCACCAGGTGAGGGTACACGGAGAAGATGGTCCTCTACAAACCAGGAAGTGGGCTCTCACCGGACACAGGATCTGCCTGCGCCTTGATCTTGGGTTTCCCAGCTTCCAGAACTGTGAGAAATAAATGTATGTTGTGTTGTTTGAAGCCACCAAGTCTTTTTTTTTTTTTTTTTTCCTTTTTCTTTTTCGGACAAGGGATATCATTTTAGTTGCTACAGTTACCACTGGGATGGGCGGGACGAAGGGGAAGGGGCAGGGCGTGGGCTCTGGCCAGAGGGCCCTGGGAACGCCAGGTGCTGAAGGTGCAGCCCCGGGATCGGCCGCGAGGTGGCGCCGCGGCACAGGCCGCTCGGCGATGGGGATGCGCAGGCCCAGTAGGGCGCCTGGGGCGTCAGTGGTTTCCGGGGCCTCCAGGAGCAGCCCTCCGCTGGGCCGCTGGGCCGCTGGGCCCTGGAGGCCCCTTCCTCGGGCCTCAGAGTGGTCTCGCTCCAACCGTCGAGGGGCAGTGCGGCCTCCACAGGCCGGGGACTGGTCCAGCGCAGCCAGCCGGGCCGAAGGCCGGCCCAGTCGGCCCAGGTCGGCGCCCAGCTCCTCCCGCGCTGTGGGCCCCCGGCCGCCCCCGGAGGAGGACTCGGCGGGGACGCGTCCGCGGAGCCGGCCCGGCTCTCCAGGTAGGCCCTTCGCCGTCCCCCGGCCCCCGGGCGTGGGTCGCGGCTCCAGCCAGGTCGCCGCAGCCTCTGCCTCGGCACCCGTCCTTGCGCAGGTCGCCTGGCAGGCCTCGAGGACGAGGGGACCCGCTGCGGCGGCCACCCACCTCTGGGGACCCGGGTTAAAGTGTCCTCAGAGCCGGACGGGCTGGGGACGCGGAAGCAGAGGGCAGGTGGGCGTCAGGTAGACGGGCCCGGGGTCAGCATCCGGGCCTGCGGCGTCCTAGGTGTGCAGGTGCGCCCGGCACGTGCAGGTGAGAGGTGCGCCGCCCGGCACTGGGCAGGGCCCACCAGGGCCTTTGACCGACCTCACAGCGGGAAGCGCCTCGTCCGCGCGCGGTCCAGAGGTGTGTTCAGTGTGAGTGTGGAGCACGTGCCGTTACACACGTGGGGCAGCCTTCCTGTTGCTGATATATTTGGGCACAATATATGACATATTACGTATATACACTTACAGCATGTGCGTACCTCATATAAGCATTTTTATACATATATTATCCTATCTATAAATATTCAACATAGTAATACGTTATATAATAATATAAATATATACACACATCTAACATTTTATAATATGTAATTATATACATACTACATAAGTATCACTAAATTGTATGTAAATTAAATTATATAAGTTTGGTATGATGTGTATATATTATACATCAATGTGTTTTCGATTTAATATCAGTCTCATTAACATCATCACCATACATAGATATTTATATAGACATTTATATATGTCATCTATATATTATCACATATATTATGTATATATACATATATAAATTTCATATGTACATTTTTATACTTTCTATAATATATTTAATATATTATTACATACAAATATACATGTATTACATTTATATATTTGATATTTGTGTTTATATATTTAAATACATTTATATATTACACATACATAATTGATCATACGGGTCATGTGTGACATAATTTTATGAAGTGTTTCACAGAACCAGCCCCCGAGGTTTTTGGTTTTTTTTAAATAATTCTACAGCATTTCTATTGATTGATTGATTGATTGGCTGTGTTGGGTCTTCGTTTCTGTGCGAGGGCTTTCTCGAGTTGTGGCAATCGGGGGCCACTCTTTATCGCGGTGCGCGGGCCTCTCACTATCGTGGCCTCTCTTGTTGCGGAGCACAGGCTCCAGACGCGCAGGCTCAGTAGTTGTGGCTCACGGGCCCAGTTGCTCCGCGGAATGTGGGATCCTCCCAGACCAGGGCTCGAACCCGTGTCCCCTGCACCGGCAGGCGGACTCTCAACCACTGAGCCACCAGGGAAGCCCAAGCCCCGAGGTTTAAAGCAGAAAGATGGGCCATCGTTGTCAAGCAGATCTCTGACTTAAGGCTGGGAATCTCATGGGGTTTCTAACCTACTCACCCGCTTCCCACCAGAAACCTGGGTCCAGGGTGTGGAAGGACCCCAGGCAGCCGGCAGATGTTTGACACACTCTCTTCCTTCCTCTCTGCTGGCCTCTGCCCTTCTCAGCTGGGCGTCTGAGCATGGTGTATGTAGGCTGGCCTGTCATCTGGAGTGTGCCTCCAGCCTCCATGCGCTGGGTTGGAGAGGGCTCCCACGAAAGCTTCGTTGGCCCGAGCCCCCAGCCTGAGTGCTCATGTGTCTGCCCCGTGCAGGGAGAGCTCTGGGACTAGCTGTATTGTCTGCCCCTCCGGGGTCTCTCGCTCCACTGTAGTGAGGTCTTTGGCTAACCTACCTCCTCGTGGTCAGCCATGAAATATCCATCCCCCCTCATGTTAAGAGAGGGCAGTGCGCTCTGAAGAGTCTCAGGCTGGGGGCTCAGTGCTGCTCCCAGTGGTGGAGAGGAGAGGTGCAGGCCGACCTTCCTCCGAAGGAAACCACGGGGCGGATTGCCCGGGGCCTGGATGCTGTGGCCCGCAGGTGGCCGAAAGGAGCGGGGATGGTGAGCCCTGCTCCAGCCCCCGCTCACCTGGGGCCCGTTGCCGTGACAGCCACCATCTGGGTGATGGACGCCTGGTCTGAGAGGACTGGGAGAAAAGAGAGAAAGAAGAGAAGAAAAAAAGAAGACATCACCCAGGTATCTTTTTCCTGAACATAATTTTGCTTTGGTATCTTTAAGTCTACAACTAGCCCTCTATTCAGATGTGACCTGATTTAGTTAAATAGTTCCTCAATGCTGTTGGGTTTAAATTTTCTTCTCTCAAAATTCCACATGATAACAAACAATTGGCACATAGCTTTGTGCGCATTCCTTTATGTCTATTTTTATCATTTCCTTAGAATAATTATTATGAATTTCAAAATCTCTCCTAGCATACTGACTATGTGAAATTGAGGAAAGCGTTTAATTACCTTAAGACACAGTTTCCTCATTTCTCAGGACAATAATATGTCATTCATCGGGTTAAAGACTAAATGAGACAATGAATGTAAGACACATTGCATAGGGCCTGATATATGGGAAGAGATAAAAGTTAGCTCTAAGTGTTATAGTATTTACGATGAAAATTCTTATTAGTATTCTTTGAGTTGTATCACTTAATTTTCTTTTGGCAAAATTGAAACAATTTAGACTTCTACCAGCAGTGTATGAGGAGGTCCACCTTTTGATATTTCAATAGGGAATGGCATAATCAGAATGTTTACCATATGTGTCATTTCGTCGTTGAAGGAAGCCATCATTAGAAGTCCTTACTGTGCTTGCACATGGGTCTCACTGGTTGGACTTTGTGACCGCCCCATGCCTAGTGGGACGGGCATGGGGGAACGGGCCCATCATGATTATCTGTGACGGCTAGGACCCCTCCTCTCTCTTCCCGCCCAAATGAGGCTGTGGTTCTGGGATCTCTGTTTGTAGGGGTGGATGACCATTCTGAGGAAGGTGGAGGAACTGCAGTGGTCAAATGCGCAGCTAGGCGGGGTGCTTCGGCCGTTTCCGTGGTCCAGGTGAGAGAGATGATGAGGGAGTGCCATCGGAGGTGGTGATTAAAGTATCCTGGAAGAGTGTGGACTTGGAGTCGGCAGAGTTTGAGGACCGCCTGGACTTGGGGAGAGGCTGAAAGGAAGGAAACCAGATGAAGGCCAGGTTTCTGCCTTTGATATTGGGGAAGGTCATGTTGACATTCACTGATATGAAATATGTGCAAAGGGAGATATTCAGTACATGGTGTGCACGTGAGCTAACAGCACAGAGTGAGGTCTGGGCTCCTGAAAATAGACATTTGGTGGTCACTGCATGTAAAAAGTAGGTGAAACCATCCAAGCGAATGCAATTGTTCAGGAAAATGCCACATAGGCAGCAATAAATATGGTGATATAAATTATGAATATATATAAAATTGAGACCGCTCTTTTTTTTAAATAACTCTAGATGTTTTTAGAGATTTGATAGATTGAACAGGTTAAACATTGGGTGTCCATCTCAAAATGTCCATAATTCAACCTTTCTATAAAATGTAATATGATACTTTTTCTGCTTTCCTAAATATAGCTCGTCATGGTCACTGAGCAGAGTGGGTCATTTATTCTACTTATGCTTTCCTGTGGCTGTTTCCTTTTCCTCAAATTTTTACTTATTTTGATTAAATGATATCACAGATTTTAGCCTTCTTGTTGTTTCTGGAACGTGCCAATCGTATCTTGTCTTAGAGATTTTGAGCTGGCCTCTGATTTAGACACTTTTCCTCCAGGTATCTGCAGGGTTAATTCTCTTTCCTCCTTTAAGTCTTTGCTCAAATAACACCTTTGCAATCAGGCCTCCTCCGATTACCTTTTTAAAATTGCATCCCTGCCCACGATGTCCAAATAACCCTTAGACAGCTGTAGTATTATTTTTTCCCAAAAGCACTTTCACCTTATAACAAATGGGCACATTTGCTTTTATTATTTTTATTCATTATTTCCTATCTCACCCTCCTACAGTATGAGCTCCAAGAAGGTGGGGACTTTGTCTATTTTATTCACGGATGTATTCCAAGGACATATATTAGGCACTTCATAGATCATTACATTGAATGAATGAATAAAATATGTCAGATATGCTGCACACCACCTGGAACCAAACTGGCTTGCAGTAAATATTTGTCAAAAGCCCTGAAACAAAGCACGTGTAAACAATAGTTAATGAGATCATCTAGTGGTGTGATGGTTGGCGTCTGTTAGGGTATCTGATGGTATAAGGAATCACTGTGAAGTGTTTTAGTGTGATAACAGGATTGATTGTGGTGGTGTTTAATAAAAGAGTGCTTACCTTTTAGATAAAATATACTGAAATGTTTATCAATGGAATAACATAATCTCTGAGATTTGCTTCACAATAATTGTGTGGAGGAAAGAGAGCAAGTGAAGACTTAGCCGAGACAAACGTGGCCACAAGTTGCTGACAGCTGTCACTTGATGAGGGATACGTGGGGTTTCATTGTACTATTCCCTATACTTTTGTGGAGATGTGATGCTTTACAAGATTAAAAACAATAATAAAAGGTTGCAGATATTAAAATAAATCACCTTCCTTCTGACAGGGTGAATACAAGAGATGTTCTTGGGAATGTAAAATTTAGTTTTATCTTGGACTATTCGGCAGCTTCATACCTCAGAGCGTGAACCCAATTTTAACTTTGTGAGTGAATGTAGGTTAACTTCTACTTGGTACAAAGCAGAAAAATTATGTGGAACAGCAGAGGAAAACCCTAGGTTAATGCGAGACACTGGATTTTTATTTCAACCAGTAACTTGGCCTTGGAAGGAATCCTGTTTCTTCGAGTATTTAATTTTTGCGTTTAAAATGACTTGAATGGGGGCTTCCCTGGTGGCGCAGTGCTTGAGAGTCCGCCTGCCGATGCAGGAGACGCGGGTTCGTGCCCCGTTTCGGGAAGATCCCACATGCCGCGGAGCGGCTGGGCCCGTGAGCCATGGCCACTGAGCCTGCGCGTCCGGAGCCTGTGCTCCGCAAATGGGAGAGGCCACAACAGTGAGAGGCCCGCATAACGCAAGAAAAAAAAAAAAAAAAAAATGACTTGAATGGGATCAAGATAATAAGCACTTTATCTAAATTTTGGAGTGAAGTGTCTTCCTACTGTATTCAGCGCTAACCTGGATGTGCGGTAGATCGATAACCAGGCTGCTGGTGCAGAGCTGCAGGACTCCGCTCAAGGCAGCTCTGAGGATGCCAAGGAAAGCTGGTTCACAGAAGGCTACCCGCTACTACTGGTCCAGCTTCACTTTTCCCTAAAAATTCAATGCTTACCAAAACTTAATGCGCACACCTGCCAAACTGCAGTGGCTTTTCGTATGTATCTGTGCAAAACACTCAGACCCGCATCTCAGTATAGATCTTCCCATTTATACTAAAGCTAAGACAGTAGTCTGTAATTCATCACTCAAAAGTGCCCTCTGTCTGTATTATATTCCAGGCTTGGGACTCATCATTTGGGAGCTTTCAGTCTAGATGAACATTAAAAAAATTTAAGACAGATAATAAAAAGTTTCCTTGAGTTATGATCAGAGGGAATTGTCATTCTTAGAAAAACCATATATATCATCTTGATTGAAGGGTGGAAGAAACTCATGACATAATGGGGAATCTACAGTCTTGCTGAGAAGAATCGTAAACCAACATCTCTACATAATGAGGTGGAAAATCTATAGATCTGGGTTTTGGACTTGGTTCTTGTCTGGAGTTTATAAGATGTTTGGCTTATATGTTACATGGTGTTCCCTTTATGAAGAGAACCCAAGCAGGAATTCATGTCTCGTATTAGTACCAGTAATATCTGTGCTTCTCCTAAGCAAGCGGTTCAATTGATTCTTTAAAAAGTGCAAGTGGCAATATTTCACTTTGTTATCTGGCTTCTAGAAAGCATAATGTCAAAGTCTTTACCCTCATTTCTCAACCTTTTATGATTCTTCTCTCGCTGTACAATCTGCACTGTTTCTATTTTTATTTTGTATTTTATCATACACCTTAAATCCTTATTATCTATAATAAACCCTTAACCTTATCACCCACCATAAATCCTTAGGCAAGATCTTTATCTTCTTAGGATCTTTTCTTCCTTCACTTGTAAAAATGATATTTGGAACGTTTTATGTTTGCAAAAGATTTATCTTTTACGGTAATATCAGAACTGCCACCATCTACCTTAGTATTGTTTAAAAGGAAAAGATAATAATATAGTAAGAATTATAATTATACGGCATATGGTATTTCTCACATATGCAATATAGTAAAAAAAATTATACTGTGTTGAATGAAAATTTTATCTAGTATTGTTTAGAGTCTCTCCCAAAACTCTAAAGAGGCAACAACACTGGTATCATTCAAAAACTCAGTGAACAGAAATGAACATTATTCATGGCTGGACATTATTCATGTATTAAAAAGCTTATTTCATTACAAATGATAAGGCTACCTGAAGAATCTGTATTAAAAATCTTATATCATTAAAAAAAAAAAACATACTTCTTGGAATAAACCCCAAGTGTATTAATGGAAAGATGTAACTCTAACATAAATTTACTATTATACCCCTAAGTCTTGTCTAGAACTAACATCCTACCTTCCTCATTATATCCTGCTGA